>NC_036650.1:6149674-6208149 GCF_002806865.2 Cucurbita pepo subsp. pepo | reverse complement strand
CCCCCCCCCCCCCCCCCCCCCAAACATTTTCTTTCCTTCTCTATTCCTTTTTCTAGTTAAAATTTTCAGGAACATAATTCTGTTTCCCTATTTAATTCTCTCCCTTACACATGTTTCTCTCGTAAAATTTGAAAAGATTTCAACATCTTTGAGAATCTGTAGTTTTAGCTTCCGGCAAAGTTAGCAATTAAACATCGGACTCTTCCATTCTCCAATAAGGGATGTTTACTTGGATAATGTTTTCTTCCCTCTCTAAACCGCATCTCAGGTCCCTTATATGCAACTTATCTAATGTAGGCTGTCCAGAAAGAAAGAGAAGAAAAACTTGCACGCATACTTGAGGGTTTTCTTAATCAATATGTTCAAGGTGACAAAGACGGATTCTTACGGCATGCTGAATCTGAAGCCAAAAGACTCTCTAATGCGGGTATGAACAACTATGAATATGATATTGCAATCACTCTATTCCTTGTGCCTTTTTCCTTCCAGATTCCATTAATTGCTAACTTTGACCGTTTCTTGGTGCAAGACTTTTGAGTTCTTGTGTTTTTTTATGCAAGAATATTAATGATAGCTTATTAAGTTCGGCATTTTCTTGAAAGCTTACTGATGCAAGAGCCTCTTGTATTTATATTGATGATTCTAGTTTTTACCCATCTTGGACATGCAGCTTTTGGTATTAGTATACTACACACGATAGGCTACATTTATTCAAGACAAGCAGCACAGGAGCTTGGAAAGAGAGCCATTTATCTTGGCGTGCCATTTGTGGCTGAATGGTTTCGCAACAAGGGGCATTTTTGGAAGTCACAGATAACAGCTGCAAAAGGCAGGAAGATCTCAAGCTTACAATTTGTCTTCTTTTCCTCATCGATGATGAAGTATTTTTCTTTAATAATTTGCTACTTAATCATATCAACTATTTATATGTATCAGGTGCTTTTCAGTTGTTACAACTTCAAGATGATATTTGCCGGCAGTATAAAATGGATGGTAGTGGTCCTGAAAATGATGTTGAATCGCATATTAGATCGAATAAAGACACATTCCTCAATTCTTTGTGGAAGCTTAACGTGGTGGACATAGAACTGACTCTTATTAATGTGTGCCAGATGGTGAGCTCTCTTCTTTTTCCCTCTTTTTAAAAGCGGATATTTGGGAGCTTTCCAGGGAAGTTCGTTGCACGTTGTATGATTCCGTGGCATTAAGACTTGGGAATAAGTGTTGGCTGAATTGTTACTTCGACATTGAAACTAAAAAAAGAAAAAAAGAAAATCTTATTAGGCACACATAATGAATCTTTTGTGATCCACTTTGTTCCTCAGGTACTACGGGATAATACTGTGAAAAGGGAAGAACTAAAAGCTCGTGCTCTGGCTCTGAAGATTCTTGGAAATATATTCCAGGTTTTATATGAGATTGAGATCTTGCACCATGTTCACCTTTATTGTTCATTGATTGCCAGAGGCCAGGAACCACTTTTTCCATTATTAAAGTGTTTCTTAGTTTTTCTGAAAATTCATCGATGCCCTACAAGTTCTGGCCATTTTTTTATATAAGGATCTGGTGATAATGGCTTTTACTGGATATAATGACACCCCTCTGATGTCAAAGTCACAGAGTAAAGGATGCCGGGATATTGTGCATTTTCTGATGTATTTTAAAGGATAAGGATGATAATGTTCCAGTTTTTAACGCCTTGTTATATATATTACTTCATCCTTATCAGCAGGAGAAGCAAGCACAAAATGGTGGAACATCAAGAAAGAAAAGTGCTGCTGCAGTAGATGACGATGGAACGAGTTCAGAGAGCAGCGACGATGAGGATGATCCCCGAAGACCACTATCTTATCGAACTCCTTTTCTTACTCAGGCAAGTTGATCAATTCTTCTCTCTTCACTCAAAAAGATTCACTTTATCCATGTATATTGAAACTCGAGCTGAAAAGTTCGGCTCGTACCAGCTAATAATGTCTAGGTCAGAATAAGCAAAAACTCGACTCTTTTCGCAGATCCTCTAGAATAATCATGCTAGTTGGAACGCTAGGTTTTTTTCCGAACACATGTAAGTCATAAGAAAAATAAGCAACTTACCTGAATGAGTAATCGACCCTTTCAGTTTCTGACACCTGAAAGGGTGGTCGGCCTGATTTTATTGGGAGTAGGAAAAGAGAGCGAGGTTGTGGAAAATCATACCTCTGTCTATGGATTTAGTTTGACCTTGAATAGTCAGTATGCACATATATTTAGAAACTCTTCTAAAAAATGACTTTTAATAATATTTGTCATGTGAAATTATAAGTTTATATAAGTTTAGTTTTTTCTAATTTTTTATTTAACAGTTTATTGATTGCATAAATCTACTAAATACAATGTGTAAGGTCATAAAACACATTATTCACAGTAATACAACTTTATAAATACAAACTTAGGAAAAAAAACAAAAGCAAATTTGAAAATAGACAAGTTTTTGCTATAGTCTCTAGGTCTGTCATCTCTGTGATGAAGTTTTGTGTTTATTTCAGATTGGTTTAAGAACATGACAAGTAATCGTTGTTATAATTTACCAAAAGACAATTCCTGGGACATAAACAGCACCTCACTATTCATGCAATCATTTAAATTTAGTGAATTTCGTGCTTGCATTGAAGTCAAATTCCAACAGAAAAACCTCGACCAGAGGAATACTTTAATTTGCTTGATCTTTTGCGCTCTTTGATGGGACCGATGTTCACTGTTGAAGTTCTATATCATTGTTCATGCCGTGCAGGGTATAGGGAGACTCTTCAGATGCCTCTGTAATCCAGCATTTGATGTGGACGATGAAGAGATTGTGTATAAAAGCAAATGATGAATATATCTATTCATGCAAGAAGGTTGTACCTCTCTCTATCTTTCAACTGGCACAGAAGGCTCAAGCCTTCAATTGTGTTGACAATTGATGTGGTTGGACATTTTATTCGTTAATAAATTTTCCAAATCCATGAATATTTTTTAGTTCTCCAAAAGGGCTGCAAATGTAAAGCTCAACTTTTTTTTTTTTTTCCTTTTCCAATGGTTGGATGCTCTGTTGCTTTATCCAGAAGTCTTATGAAATTGAAGGCATTTCCACATCTAAACAAGCATGTGTGGAAATAATATAGTTGGCATCTTGATGTCCGTAAGCTACAATATTTACAGATGAAAAGAAAGGGAAAACAGTGAGAACAAAGTCCTCATATGTTCCAATTCCCTTGATTCCGAGGTACATGTACAGATACAACATCATGGTTTTCGGGTAAAAGGGTCGTTCGAGATTAGCAACCAATCTAAAAACTTGTTCCCATGTTCAATGAGCTGGATAGGGAAAAGCAGAGGGGGCACGGTGAGCTTGGACTGCACAAGCACAATGCACAGACATCAAATTTAGACAGCCACTCATGATGAGGGAATGGCGGCCGGAGCAGGTGTGGAGGGCAGGAAATGAGTCACAAACAGCCTGAACAGCAGGGGGAGTAAGAGCTGTGCATTGGCTGATGTTAAGCGTTCTAAGTCCATCATCATCATTCTTTCCCTTCCCCGTTGTTCCCCATTTTGTTGGCTTGTGCTTTATACAGCTATGTGCCAAAGAGTACATTGCTCTGTCTGTTATGTTCTGACAATAGTAGAGCCCAAGTGACCTCAGATGAGGGCACATATTTGCCATAGCAATCACACTATCATCTGCAGAAATGAGGAACAAAATTCAGCTATGCTAACGATACACCGACAAGAATTTATTTGATGAGACAGCACTTCTTACCACAAACAGATTCAACTATGCTCATACCCACCCCAATAACCACACGGGCTCGCCCTAAATGGAATGGCTCTCTTAGTTACCCTGTGATAAAAGACCTTTCACTTGCTCTCACCCCTATGGAGGAAACTCTCAAAAGATGGAAGCTCCTGTATCCAAGCGGCCTCCTATAGTTTAAATGTTCTTTCTCACATCTAAGATAAGAGTAGCTCAGTTCTTGAAAAGAAAATCCCTGGAAACAGGGCAATTGTCTTAAAAGAGGTTGGGTAGAGGGTTTTAGAACAAGCGATTATTTTCGATCTTAAACGCAATTCTATCCAAGCATCTCCTAGGCCACCGCTCGGATAGTATCAGTTACCCACTCATATTTACACACCTTGTCTGCAAGAGGCAGCTAACTAACCTTGCAACACTTAATTATCAAAAACTTATCAGATTCGAATATCACGGGCCGCCTTAGACTTCTTCTAGTGTTCTTCTTTTAAAATGTTCTTAATAAGAAACCGATGAACCCAAGAGAAGATGCTATTTGGTTTCCTTTCTTGGGTCCATTGAAGAAACCCATGATTTTGTTTCAATCAATCCATCAGCTTCATGGAGCAAAGGGCTATACTCTATCAAATAAAAAGCATCTATGATCTTTTTATTTACTAGATATAAATTTGTTGATTGAATTGAGAGATGTACCTGTAATTAGAACACAGCCACACAAGTCCAGGGTTCTAAGATCACGACATCCATACGCCAAGCTCATCACACCCACATCGCTCACATTTTCACACCATCCAAGATTTACGGACTGCAAACTATTACAGTATTGTCCAATAGCCTGCACATAATTGAAAGTTAATTAGACCAATCAACTTCAACATGCTATATAGATTGCTTAATCTTTAATTTGTACCTGCAATGCAGTGTCAGATGCAGCCTTGACACAGCTACAAAGATTAAGAACTTTTAGCTTTCTGCAATAACTGGCTAGATAAGCCAATGCAGTGTCACTGAATGCAGTACAACCACTAAGATTAAGTTTTATAAGATCAGGGCAACCATGAGCCAGGGCATATAGGGAAAGATCGCTGAGCTTGGAACTTTTTCTCAGGTCCAGGACCTGCAGATCATGACAGTAACTAGCAATGGTCTCAACAGCATCGTCGGCGAGCTGGGGTTTGTCCTGGCGCAAGATTAGAGTTTGCAGCTTTGCAAATTTAGGAGCAAGGGATAGGACCAAGTTGTTCATGTTCTTTTTGCACCTGAATCAAAAGGGGACACCAACTAGCAATTAACTAAGGTGTCTATAACTCGACAACTTTCGTTGCCAAGCATTAATCTATCACTATGTAAATACTTCTGATAAGTTCCAAGCTGATCGTTAAAATGTATAAAATAATAATGACGTGCTTGACTTAGCATATGACACCAGTGATGGGTACAAGAATCTAATGGGGTGTGGCCTACATAACAACAAAATAGCTGTCATTCATTAGAAGTATAAATGTCCAAAAGTATATGCTTTTCTGGGGGGGTCCAAGCAGCAGGTTATTCATTAAATAAATGCCTAAAAGTAAATGTTGAAGCTGTACTTACAAAATAACAGTCAAAGTTTGTAGCTAGAAAAATCAAGCTTGCACCGGTCCTGATATGTTCATGATTTATAAGTGAAAGAACTTAAAAGTCGTATCAGATAATTATGGAACGTTGACGATCTTATCTTAATAAAGAGTCGTAAAGATATTAGACACAAAAATAGTCCTAAGAAATCAGGCTTTACCATCGGAATAGACTCTAGTAATAACAAATGTTCTAGTTCCCGCTGAACGCCTCGAAAAGGTCGCAGAGAAACAGGATCACCTCAATTCGAGACATAACGAGGTACTTTCACGAGAAGTTGTCCTATAAATTCTTGGGAATCCGTCCTATCAACTTTAGAGGGACTACGACGCAATAAGACACATGTGATTTGATCTTAAGCATGTAAAATCAAAGGCATACAGATCCGAGTTTCTTGTAAGCTTTTGAAACATGTGAACCAGCACATTTAAGCACTAAAAAAACTAAGAACGGAGTCCATTTCATCATATGATATGAAGCAATAACAGGAGAAGGAAATCAATATGAACCAGGACGCAATTACATATGATTGAAATTTTCTCTCTAATAGCAACACAAATCAACATGTTTATAGAAAGAAACATCAGAGGTTCAACAATCAAAATTCAAAATAGATAGAAAGGCGTTCAAGGCAGATGAGAGAAAGTACCATGATAGAGAAAGATGGGTGAGGCCAAAGCAAATAGCATCCCTCCATCCACAACACACGCCAGAAGCTACAATAACAGTTCGATCATCAACAAGCGATATAATTTGCAAGAGAAGCTCCATAGGAATGTCCTTCCATCCGGCAATCACCCCACCGTCCATTTTAACCCCTTTAGCACCAACGTCGATTCCATCACCACCAGCAAGCATCATTAGTTTTTCAAAGCACAAGTTCAAGTCCTCAGTCCTCAAGTTTTCTTTACCAACCATTTCACTCAAGTTCCCACAACCCCCCTTCCCTAAAACTTATCAAACCAGCCTAAAATTATCAGAATTTCCTCGCTTCTACCGCCTGAGAGAGAGAGAGAAAGACAAGATAAAAACGCAGAACACATTAACCAGGTAAAAACAAGCATCTACCCAAATATATCGCACTCTCTTCCCAAAGATTAAAGAAAAAGCCGAAAACAGAGCGACCCAATTCAAAAAGTCCCAGTTCTGTAGCAAAATGGTTGAAAACAAACAAGAAACCCACAAAAATTAACCAGAAGACATCAAATTTCAGAGAGAAATAAAAAGAACACGTAGTAAAAGGAAAACCCTGGAAAGAAAAAGCAACCACATATACTAAGAATCACAGAAAAAAAAAAAAAAAAAAAAAAAAAAAAAAAAAAAAAAAAAAAAAAAAAAAAAAAGCGTGCGTGTGAGGATGGCCTTCTGAGTTCAAGTGGGGCCCACTTCCTGTTTACGTGGGGACCACCAAAGGATTCATAATTGAAATTAAAATTAAAATTAAAATTGAACTAAATACCAAACTCCAATTTTCCTTTTTAATTTTAATTTTAAAATTTATTTATTTATTATTTTATATTATTGTGTGTGTAGAAGGTTCCATGTGTTAAAAACCGAAGCCGCACTCAAAAGCTATTCCTTTTCCATTTCATCCCACAAACGAAAAATGGATCCTTTTTATTTATTTCTTTCTTTTTTTTCTTTTTTTCCCTTCAAACCCCTTTTTTTCTTTATTACTAAAAAAGAATATTACTCCAAATTCCTTCAAAATTAAAAATTGGTGAATTTTTGGTATTTATTCACCTAATTTCCTCTCCAAATTATTTAATAATATTCTTTTTTTTTTAATACCATGTTTTAAAAAGTCATCCAATCAAACATTTTTTATATTAAAATTTTGTTTCTTTCATAACCTCTTAAATTACGAATATACCCTTGATCATTGTTCATATCCCTTATGAACACAAAATTGGATATATCAGTGTCATTAAAAAAAACTCACTCGAGTGTTCTTTTATAAGATTAGAAGTCATTTCAAACTGACGTTGATGAACCAAATTAGATAAGATTTAAACAAAGAAACAGATCGAAATAGAGGAAGCCCTATGCATCGTTATCATCAATCAAGTAAAGACAAGAGTTGATGCTCGAAAAAGCAAAGTCATCCTATGGTCTACGTTAGCCCATTCCATTAAGTGGGGTACTCAGCTTTATACTAAATTGGCTAAGATATTTAGATTTTACTTATATGGCCATCACACCCAACCAATCCATTTCATTCTGTTCATGCTTTTACACTAACTTTTCTTTTTAAATAAGGGAATACTTTCTATCTTATTCTTGCTGCGTCGACCTTCATCTTCTGCCAAACATCTTTCTTTTGACCAATTAAAAAAAGGATACTGTCTGTTTGCATCTCATGAATCATTGAATTCTGCACTTATTTTGGGCTCTGTTCATTCTCTTATTCCCATCTCAGCTTCCATGATTGATGTTTTGAATGGATTTTTCCCTTTTTTTCTCCCTATGGCTAGTTTCTGATAGGGAATTATTGAGTGGGTTATGGCTTTTAGGTATCTATGGTCTCGGAGGCACTAATATATTCAATAAACTTTGCTTTTGTCCCATCTGCAGTGTAACGGCTCAAGTCCACCACTAATGAATATTGTCCGTTTTGGCCCATTACGTATCGTCATCAGCTTTAAGGTTTTAAAACGTGGCTACTAAGGAGAGGTTTGCACACCCTTATAAAGAATACTTTGTTCCCCTCTCCAATCGATGTGGGATCTCACAATCCACCCCTCTTCAGGGCCCAACGTCCTTGTTAGCACTCGTTCCCCTCTCTAATCGGCACACCGCTCAGTGTTTNGGTGCTGATGATCAGAGCTCAAAACCCAGTAACGATCAATAAAGGGAGAACAAGTGATTACCTCGGACCGCTTCAGGTGAAAAGATCAAGAAATTCCTGTAAGTCGGAGGTGAAGCAGTCAGCCGAAGATGGTCTATAAAATAGAAGACACGCAAAAGGAAGAGCGCCTACAGCGTTGGCGTTGGGACTTGAAAAAAAACAAAGAAAAAAAAAAAAGAAAGAAAACGTCCGGTGGCAAAGAAGGAGTAATGCAGATTGCGCCACGTGGAAAGCATCCTGCGTGCGTGTGAGGATGGCCTTCTGAGTTCAAGTGGGGCCCACTTCCTGTTTACGTGGGGACCACCAAAGGATTCATAATTGAAATTAAAATTAAAATTAAAATTGAACTAAATACCAAACTCCAATTTTCCTTTTTAATTTTAATTTTAAAATTTATTTATTTATTATTTTATATTATTGTGTGTGTAGAAGGTTCCATGTGTTAAAAACCGAAGCCGCACTCAAAAGCTATTCCTTTTCCATTTCATCCCACAAACGAAAAATGGATCCTTTTTATTTATTTCTTTCTTTTTTTTCTTTTTTTCCCTTCAAACCCCTTTTTTTCTTTATTACTAAAAAAGAATATTACTCCAAATTCCTTCAAAATTAAAAATTGGTGAATTTTTGGTATTTATTCACCTAATTTCCTCTCCAAATTATTTAATAATATTCTTTTTTTTTTAATACCATGTTTTAAAAAGTCATCCAATCAAACATTTTTTATATTAAAATTTTGTTTCTTTCATAACCTCTTAAATTACGAATATACCCTTGATCATTGTTCATATCCCTTATGAACACAAAATTGGATATATCAGTGTCATTAAAAAAAACTCACTCGAGTGTTCTTTTATAAGATTAGAAGTCATTTCAAACTGACGTTGATGAACCAAATTAGATAAGATTTAAACAAAGAAACAGATCGAAATAGAGGAAGCCCTATGCATCGTTATCATCAATCAAGTAAAGACAAGAGTTGATGCTCGAAAAAGCAAAGTCATCCTATGGTCTACGTTAGCCCATTCCATTAAGTGGGG
This sequence comes from Cucurbita pepo subsp. pepo, assembly GCF_002806865.2. Taxonomy (NCBI): domain Eukaryota; kingdom Viridiplantae; phylum Streptophyta; class Magnoliopsida; order Cucurbitales; family Cucurbitaceae; genus Cucurbita; species Cucurbita pepo. Next base: position 6,198,875 of record NC_036650.1, on the reverse strand, counting down.
TACTCAGCTTTATACTAAATTGGCTAAGATATTTAGATTTTACTTATATGGCCATCACACCCAACCAATCCATTTCATTCTGTTCATGCTTTTACACTAACTTTTCTTTTTAAATAAGGGAATACTTTCTATCTTATTCTTGCTGCGTCGACCTTCATCTTCTGCCAAACATCTTTCTTTTGACCAATTAAAAAAAGGATACTGTCTGTTTGCATCTCATGAATCATTGAATTCTGCACTTATTTTGGGCTCTGTTCATTCTCTTATTCCCATCTCAGCTTCCATGATTGATGTTTTGAATGGATTTTTCCCTTTTTTTCTCCCTATGGCTAGTTTCTGATAGGGAATTATTGAGTGGGTTATGGCTTTTAGGTATCTATGGTCTCGGAGGCACTAATATATTCAATAAACTTTGCTTTTGTCCCATCTGCAGTGTAACGGCTCAAGTCCACCACTAATGAATATTGTCCGTTTTGGCCCATTACGTATCGTCATCAGCTTTAAGGTTTTAAAACGTGGCTACTAAGGAGAGGTTTGCACACCCTTATAAAGAATACTTTGTTCCCCTCTCCAATCGATGTGGGATCTCACAATCCACCCCTCTTCAGGGCCCAACGTCCTTGTTAGCACTCGTTCCCCTCTCTAATCGGCACACCGCTCAGTGTTTAACTCTAATATCATTAGTAACAGTCCAAGCCCACTGTTAGTGGATATTATCCGCTTTGGTCCGTTATCTATCACTGTCAGCTCATGGTTTTAAAATGCGTCTACTAGAGAGAGGTCTCTACACTCTTATAAAGAATGTTTCGTTTCTTTTTCTAACCGATGTGGGATCTCACAATATGTGTGGCTAAGTATTCTACCTCCGCTAGATTTGGCCAAGTTAGTAGTCTCTGTCTGCTTTTGTTTTCTTTTAAATGTTTGTTTATGGTCGTATAATTTTGCTGATGTTTGCTTGTTTGTTATTTAGGTAAACATTCATAATCAGAGATGTGTTTCAATTTCACACGTAAATCCAGACTCATTGTAGGAAAATTAGACACTGTTGAAGTGCAATAAATGAATCAATACTTCAATTTGCATGCTACTGACCTTTCTTCCAAAATAAACCATAAAGTTTACCTGTAAAGATTGGACTTTCTGAAACTATGATAAGCAAGTTGATATGATCACGTTTTCTGGCATCACTCGTTCTTTGGATCCTGAAATTAGCAGCAACAGAGACAATATCATAAGAAAACTTGGGTTGCAAGTGCTTTTGTTGATTATAAATAAATAAATGAAGCCAGCCCTCATACATGTGACCAGTAGATTACAAAAATGGAGTGATGTTAGTGTGAAGAAACTAACACTTTTTCCAGCCAGCGAAGAACAGCTAGCTTACGTTTGAAAAAACTTCCTAGAGTCTGAAACAAATTGCAACTCCTCCCCAGTGCGCAAGGAGCGATAAAAGGAAGTAGGATAGCATTGGTTCTTTCGGTAAACCAATGCATGAGCTGAGGCTCCCATGTCTCGCCGACCCTTTGAAAGAGGGCGTAGCTGGATTTCTATCCTGAATAATTGGTCCTTCTTTTTGCTCTATTTGCATATATATTGCTCTCTATTTATAGATAAATAAAAGCGCTCCTGAACCTATTCATTGTCGGTCTCACAATTCCATTGCCTCAATTATAAGGAGAGGTGGAAGAAAAGGTTCGGGATTGCTTTAGGAGTATTTGGGCCTCACTTAACTATTTGTATGGATGAACAACGAAAGACAAAGAAAGAGTGAAGTGGGCTTGATGTTCGGAGAAAGGGAAGGGGCGTGGTTGGTGTGTCACTGGGTCGGGAACCCGATTCTTTCACAAAATGAAGAAATTAAGTAAGGCAAAGATAAAGATAATGATGATCAGTCAATTTCCTAAAATCACATATTTTAGATTTTACAGCGGATACCTAGACATCCAAAGAGGAGGAAGGGCGTAGTATCTTTCAAGAACCAGACAGCATTTCGATTCTGTAAATTTCAAAGGTTATGCCACAGTCCTATGAACTTGGCAGTAAGCAAAAACCTTTCCACCAAATGGGCGAAGAAGAAGCCAACTTTCTAAAGGAAGCCCATCGTCATAAAAATGGAGGATCATGAGGAGTTAAGGGAAGCATTTACCCCTCCTTCACACATCTCTCCACACTGCTTCAGCTTTCTTCCAAACTCCATCCTCCATTGCACGAAAGTTAGTTCCAGCAAACGACCTTGGGAATGCTTTCAATTGGTATCCCACTATAGCAAACCCACACAAATGCAGAGAGAATAGACAGTAAACTTCAGAAAAAAGCTGCATAATCTGTTAACATAAAATCACATTTGCTGCAAAAAAAGAAGCATATACAAGTCCAGCAGAAACTTACCCGGATGAGGCACTCTGTGAAGGATTCCTAAGCATAATACGTGTATCGCCTCCCAGCCTCGAGTTCCTAAGAGTAATCTGGAGCTCACGATCAGTGCGATCCTTTCCCATCTACCTCTCATTGCAAATGCTTGAGCCTGCACCGACCCGTACCGAATACAGTAAGGATGATTGCAGTTCCAGCTTCACCACCCTCTCTGCAACTCTTTCAACAACTTTTAGGTCTCCATGAATTGCACAGACACCAAGAAGTGACTTGCAAAGTGTAGAAGTAGATTGGCATTTTGGTGTTTTAATAATAATAACTGCTTCAAATTTCCAGCCCAACTACTACAAAGAATAATGTTCATTCCTCAGCACGACTCCGTGTTCATGTCATTGTAGAGAAGGTGACTATCCCATCCTCAACAAAACCAGCATGACTGCAAGCTAATAAGACTCCAGCTAGAGTTATCCTATCAGGCAGTACACCTTCCCTGACCAATTTATTAAAAGTTCGTAGGGCTTCAAAGTATACATTGTTAACCAGAACCATAATCATAGTGTTCCATGATATCAAATCTCTAACGGACATATCTATAAAGACTTTCATGTGGTTCAGGATACATGCTTACCAGCGAACGAGAGACAATGGCTTCAGATTCGAAACCCAACTTCAGAACCAAATTATGAATTTGACTACCCAACTCACAGGTGTGAAGACTGAAATGGAGCTCGGCACACTGCTCAGTGTAATCTCAATTGGCCTGAGGTTCTCCCTTATGGAGTGCACAAAAAGCCACATGGAATCGCTCTGATGACCATGCCATGCAATGCTTGAGAGCATGACATGACAAGAGCTCCAAAAAGCTACACAGCAACGTTCAAGCTGTCGCATTTGGAAAACAAGTCAATTGCAGCACTGAGTCCAATACCGTTAGAATTAAATACCATCTTGAAACATAAAGAAAATATTTGCTTACCCAGTTCCAACTCTTGGAGACAACAGACACTGGTCACGATTAATACAGTGAACTGATCGGGAGAGGGATACTAGAGAGAACTGATATAGTGCCAATACTCTTAAGCCTGGTCTGTGGCAGCCCAAAATCAAAGAGTTTCAAGAGATAACATCCACCTTTTCCATACTAAAAAATATGCAAACATATAATCAACAAGGCCAAAATTTCCACTGCATATTAATCGATGAATTTCTGAGCACCACGCTTGACGCATCCACACCACTTCGAACCATACTGCCAAGAATTTGCTTACCAGACAAGCATACGACACAAGTGAAAGCAAAATGGAGAAGGTATATTAACTTGGTCTAAAACCAGCGTTTTTCATTTCCAGAAAAACGTCCGTAGCATTATTAGCAATTCCAGATCAAACAGAACCAGAAATCGTTGAGTTCCAAGAAATAATGTCCTTCTCAGGCATTACCTGATGGCGTGCACTTTTGACATCGCCAAATCTAAATATACCCTTCAAGCATATGTTCCAGGATACAATATTCTTCTTTTAATGCCGCCAAGTGGTGTATCAAATATTTTCGTGTAATTTTTTTTATATTTTTAATGTATGTTATAAATATGTTACATTTGATAGCAAAGTTTCATTTTCCTCTCACAAGTTTTTAGGTTATCAAATATGTTTATATTTTTTCAAAAAAAAAAAAAAACAACAACAACAACAAGATACATTTTTCTTTGTTAAAAAAGAGGAAACAAAGAACGAAAAAATGAAAAACAAGAAATCAAAAATGAAACCTTACCAAATGTGCCTTAATTTCTTTTCTTAACTGCTGAAGTTTTCAAAATAGTCTAAACCATCTCATTAGCTACGGTAACATAAAAAACGAATCGAGTTTTTTCTATTATTATTCATTTAACTTGTGAGAGGAATCAGAGCTTGCATGGGAACTGGAGAAGAACAAAGCATTTAAAAGAAAAACAGATAAATCATCCTAACGAAAATGCATATGAATTGAAAAGGGATATTGATACACCTCAATAAGATTTTCTGAATACAATATGATCTTTGACATACAATATCAGTTCCATAAATTCTAGTAATTTATCCTATCCCTCACCAACAAGAGTAAGCCAAGAGCCAAAATAAAGTACAAGGTAATTAACATTAAAGTGACTTTTCTGTCAGCAAACTGTCTGTCATGTTCTGTTCTCATCTCATTTTCGATCAGATCGTTTAATTTAGGCATTTGAAGATATTTATGTTAAAGAATAAAGAACCAGCTTGTGTTCTGCTACATATCAGTCAAGGCAACTAAAACAGCTGATCCTTCAAGCAGAAACGCAAAGTATCACCAGAGTTTGTCGTTCTTGTTTGTTCAAATTATAGAATACGGCCTGTCTTTCTTTAAGCATGCTTCGAACTCATAACGATATCTCGATGGACTAGGTTTACAAATTTCCTATTTAAATAAGCATCGAAAGTTAAGTGGGTGTATCACATACTTGATGGGGATTGTGACAGTCAACATGTTGGGTAGATCGAGATCCTGGATTCTTCTCACAGAGCTCTTGAACATGCATTGCTTTTCAATAGGCTGGAGCGAACACTTGATCCTGTAATGAGCAATAAACATCTTTGTATCTTCTCATTCAGATCTTGGATCTAAATTTCTCTTTGATTGCTGACGCTGTTGAGCATAGCCAAAAATTTTGGATTCTACAATGAATGAATGAATGAGAGACAACTTTCCACAATGGTTTCAAACCATGAATGCTTGAGTTGATGGGATAGATTTTGTTGCTTTCATGATTTCACTGGTAAAGATTCTGCTCATTTAGTCTAATAGCTACCCATTCTCCCAACCTCGAGTGTCCGTGTTTTCTACATGCATCAAGGACTTTTTCTAGCATTGAAACAGTAGGATCAAAGGGCATATTGTTGATAAATTTTTCAAGCTCATCCATGTTTCCATGTCGGCCATAGAGCTCGATCATGCATTCATAGTGCTCTAATCGAGGTATGATACAGAACTTGTCACTCATTGAATCGAAATACTGCCTACCTAACTCAACGAGATTTTCATAGACACAAGCAAGCAAAATACCTTGGAAGGTCACATGGTCCGGGCTAATGCCTTTCTCCATCATCATCATTTGAAACAATTCGATTACTATCATACCCCTTCCGTTGTGACAACATCCTAAAATTATGGAGTTCCACAGAACCACATCGCGCGAAGCTGCATTTTCAAAAACCTTGAGGGCGTACTCAAGTTGTCGGCATTTACAGTACATATCAACTAAAGCTCCACTAACTGCAATGTCTATCTCATAATTATTTCTAACCATGAAGCCATGGATTTGTTTGCCTTGATCTAATGCAAAGGTGTTTGCACAGGCTGCTAAAAGGGTTGCAAAGGTAAATTTACTGGGAGCTGCTTCCCATTGCATCTCTGAGAAAATTGTCATAGCCTGTTCACTCATGCCGTGACGAGCATAGGTAGTAAGTAGAGCATTCCAGGAGACTTTATCCCGCCATTGACTCATTTGGTAAAACCAAACTCTGGCACTTTTCAAGTTCCCACATTTACCATACATGTCAAGGAGGGCATTACCAATATAGAGATTAGCATAGAAACCAATTCTATAGATAAAACCATGAACTTGCTTTCCTCTTTCAACATCTAAAAGGCCAGTACACACATTCAATATCAGGCGAAGAGTAACGTGATCGACATCCTTAATCGAATTGTGCATCAAGTGGAAAAAGTCTAGTGCCTCTGCCCATTGACCGGAATGAATATACCCTGCCAACATAGCATTCCATGAAATCACATTGCGTTCGGGCATTTCATTGAAAAGCTCCCTAGCTTTTAGAACTTCCCCAGACATTGCATATCCATATACCATGGAAGTCCAAGAAATAAGATTTCTGGAACTGGGTTGGGTAAATACTTGGTGAGCATTTTCTAATGTTCCACATTTCACATACATGTCAATTAAAGAGCTCGAAATAACTTCATCCTCTTCCAATCCTACTTTCACTACAATACCATGAATTTGCCTACCTTCTATGAGTGCTGCCATACTTGAACAAGCAATCAGAGCATTGGAAAAAGTAAAACTCAATGGCATCACTGCCTCTCGGAACATTTGGAAAAACATTGACACTGCCATTTTACCATCGTCCACCTCAAGATAGCGCCTAACAATAACATTCCAGGAAACATCATTTCGATTCTGGATTTCATCAAACATGCTACGTGCATCATTCATAAGCCTACACTTTCCATAGACATCAACAAGCGAGCTCTCAAGAATCACATTGCCAACAAAGCCAGATTTCACAATATGCCCGTGAACTTGCCTAGAGAGGTGAAGAGCCAAAACAGAACCGCAAGACCCAAGTACACTAGCTAAAGTTATTTCAGTAGCATAAACACCGGATTTATTCATATTCAGAAATAAATTCAAAGCTTCCAAAGCAAACCCATTCTGCGTATACGCCGTTAACATCGCATTCCAAGATCCCCCATCTCTCTGAGGCATTTCCTGGAACAGCTCCCTCGCATCCTCCAAACACCCACATTTACCATACGCCTCAATCGCCCGATTCAACAAGAAAATCGGCGGCGTGGGGCAAAACGTAACCAAATGAGATTCAACCTTTCGAGCTTCAACAAGAGCGCGAGTGGAAGAACAAATTTGGAAGAGGCGAGCATACAAGGGATGAGGAAAAGGGAAGGGGGAATCAAACAGAACCGAGACAGCTTTTCGGAGGCGACCCTCTTCTAGGTATTTGAGGATTGTGGTGGCAGCGGCTTTGGCGCCGGTGGGTTGGGTTCTGGCGCTGAGGTTCTTATGGGAAAGAAGGCGATTGAGTATTGAGGCCGCAGACACACCCATGTATCAAACGAGGGGTTCGAACTCGAATGCTTCACAGAGCGGCGCATTCTTTTGCTCTTTCTGCTGCAACCATTCAAAGGCCCCCCGCCAAAATAATGCCTACAGTTTTCCTTTCATTCTTTTTAGGTTAATCATACAAATTTTACCATAAGTTAAAAATAAAAAATTATCTTTTTATCCTTCAACTTTAAATTTACTTCCAAAAATAACTTTTTCCATTATATTTTAATTATACCTATAAATTTTATGGAGAAAAATTATATATCAAAGCCTTATAGATTATTTTAAATTTTTAAAAATATTAATAAATTTTTTAAAAAACACAAATATATTAATAAAAGCTGGGTCATCTTCAAATTTTTTAATTTTATGAGTATTAATTTAAATTTGAATTTTATGAGTATTAATTTCTAGAAGTCGATCTATTCTTTATTGTAACGTGGCAACATGAATTAATTTAATGAAAAATATAATAATATATTTTTCCATCCACAATTTTGTTATAAACCTCATAAATTAGAATGCCAATCATATCCATATATAATAATTTGGATAAATACGTTAAATACTTTTCAATTTGACTTTTAATTTTATATTTTAAAAAATTAGACAATATTCCTTACTTCCTTTCTACTCTCAAAGGAATATTTTCAAAATTCAAGCATACTAAAAAAAATTAAAAGAATTTGTAAAAATCCTTTTATTTTTTAAATTTAGCTTTCAAATATTTTTAGAAAAAATGAAAAAAAAATAAAATAAAATTTTATGCCAAATTGAATTAATTGAGAATTTTTATTTTTAACTTGGGTTAATTAAGGAATTAAAAAATAAATTAAAATATTGACTTTATTAGAAGAATAATAAATGCTTTTAAAAAATAAATTTCAGTACGTTGCTAACTTACAAGTCACGATAAGCAAACTAAAAAGGAAAAAGAAAAAAGAAAAAAGAAAAAGCTTCGTGATAGGCATTTTTAAAAGAAAAAGCTTCGTGATAGGCATTTTTAAAATAAGCGGATAATAAAATTTTTTTAAAAATATATTATTTATATGTATATATACCTCGAAAATTATAGTAATAATATTTAAATTTTTAATGGAATTGACTTTTTAATTTATATTTAATAAAGTCGGATAATCATTTAAAATGTAGATTATAAAAAATTGATAATATTTGAAATGATGTAATGGGAGACCAAATTTGTCCTGGTAGCTAATAAAGGTGGAGGCTGATGATTGCAACAATGAGACTCACTAAATATTAATTAGAATTTATGATATTGTCCACTTTAAGCATAAACTCTCATGTATTTACTTGGAGTTAGTATTCCTCACTTATAAACCTATGATCATTCTCTAAATTAGTCGATGTGGGACTTCCATCCTCCAACATTTTAAACGTATTTATTTAATTCCCAGAATTTAGGTAATGTTTATTTTAATTTCATAACTTAATTAAGTTGCAATAATGATATATATATATATATATATATATATATATATATATATATGAATATTGGGGTTGGGGGAGAAATGGGGTCGACAGGCCGGCGCTCCATATAGAAGTGGTTGATTACAATTGTTATGGCATTTAGTGGACACGTATTTAAAATTAATTTTTGTGAGATAGTGCGTAAGCATTTTGTTTTTATTATAATTAGATTTCAACCATTTTCATTTTGTTATTTTCTACATTAAAACACAATCATTTCCATCCAAAATTTAAATTCTAGTTTTAAGTTTATTATTTTATTATTATTATTTTTTTTTTTTTTTACTTTTATCTTAGGTTAAACTCGTTTTTACTAATTTTTTTTTAGTGTGGAGACGAGATAGAAATATATATCGAATTAGGATTGAAATCGAGTGAGTTCAAGCACTTGTTTAGAAAGATGCAAGAAGTTAAAGATTTACGAGTGGGATTTCAAGTTGGGGCGAAATTATAAAGCAAAAAAATTCAAAATTCATTCCTAACAATAGGTATGTTAGACGAACACGACTCTCCATAATAGTATAAGTATAATATTGTAGAATTTGAATATAAGCTCTTATGACTTTGTTTTAAGCTTCCCTAAAATGCCTCACACCAATGGAGAAAATATTTTTTATTATAAATGCATGATCATTTTCTAAATTAGCAGGTGTGGGACTTTTATCATCATTCAGGGTAAATAGACACACTTGAAAAATATATTTAAATAGGTTAATAAATTAATAATTTAGAACCAATAAATTTTTGAAAAATAATTAGTTTAATTGAGTATTTTTGCGAAATTGAAAATTATTATAAATAAATTATATAAAAAAAAAGGGACTATTTTACATATTTTCCTTTAAAATATATGCAAATTGCAAAAGGACTAAAAAGACATTTGATTAATACAGAATATAATAATTGTTTTTAATATAAAAACGATGAATAGCAGGAGAATTGAGGAGGAAGAAAGTAAACCACAATTTATTATTATTTTTTTCAATAATAATGACAAATAATCATGTAGACATCCACACGTTGTCCTTCCATTGGATAATAAATTAAAAATAAAATAAAACATTAAAAAAAATCCCACAAATCATTCCCAGATTTTTTCAATTAAATTCCAAATAAATAAATAAATAAATAATCTCCTCACATTTAATGCTTGTATTTTCCGTCTTCTATTTTATTTATTTATTTATAAAATCTTCTACTAATTAACAGCCTAACAACCAACATCTGAAACCAAAAGAATAAAAAAAAGATATATAAACCTTTTATAAAAGAATATTTAAATTATTCCACCCATTCCCATAGTTTATAAATTATCGAGAATATATATTAAACAAAATTCATATTATTTTTACAATCATACCATAGGTTATAATAAATAAATTGTTTATTAATGCGATAATCCAAAGTTTAAACATTAATCACAAAATAATAAATAATAAATAACTTTTGTGAAGCGTAAGGGTGGGATCTCTGTCACCGTACCTTCACGGTAACTCTTCACGGTAACTAGTCCAAGTTACCGTGAAATTGACACGTAGGCGACCGTGTTAAATTACAATTTTCTCCCCCTCCTCTCTCCTCCTATACCCTCCTCTGCCCCTCTAGCTTCAAACGCCGCACCACACGCGATCTCCTCTGCTTCTCTCTCTGTTTCAAGTTTCTTCTACATCCATGGGAAACCCTATCCATACAGCCGAAGACTGCATCATTTTCAGGGGCTGGGACAGTGCCGCCGGGGACGATGACTCTCAATCGGAGTCCGGCGTTTGTTCGCCCACGCTCTGGGGTTCTAATTCTCGAACCAACCTTCAATTTCACCGCCCGCGTAATCGCAGCCTCTCCCCGACGTCTCGGACACAAGCCATAGCCAGAGGTCAACAGGAGCTTATGGAGATGGTCAGGAACATGCCGGAATCCTCCTACGAGCTATCTCTCAAGGATCTTGTTGAACACCATTTGAGTAATTCGGAGCGGCAAGACGGCGATGCCTCGCTTTCGCGAGACGATTCCGCCTCTGAAACTTCCTTCCGAAGGGACACCAGCAAGACGAGGAGTGAAACTAGGGCGTTGGTTACCAGAAGTAGAAGCGTCGATAGCGGTGGATTTTACCTAAAAATGTTCCTCCCGCTGCCTTTCGGGCAGATGTCGGCCAAAAAGAAGAGGAATCTTAGAACCGATTCGGGGTTGAATAGCAGTTCGAGAGTGTCGCCTAAACCGCCGCCGGTGGACAGAGAGTGGTGGAGGAAGCGACCGAATGAGGGGAGCGTATCCGGCGGCAGTAGTAATAGCACTAGCAGCGAAAGAAGCAGGTAACAAACCAAATCAAATTGTTTATCAATCCAGACAAAAAAGAAACCCCCAAATTTCATGAATCTTAAGATCATCTGTTTGGTTGTGATGAATTTGATGTGCAGGAATTCAGAATCGCAAGGAGGTTGCTGGTTTTGTATCAGTCCAATGAGGAGTAAAGATCCAGAGTAGAACAGCCTCCATTGAGAGTATGCAAATGAAATGAACCTTCTTAATATGTAATCTTCTCTAAATCACAGCTGAATTTTGCAGCTAAGCTTGTTTATATCTTTCTTATCTGTATTTTGATTTCCATATGCATATGTATATTTTCAACCAAGAATTCACCTGTTTTTTCCTCCCACTTTCCTTAAATTCAAATGGGATATTAAATTATTACCATATTATGTTCGTGGGAAGACTCGAGGATTGACCTCGAACTTCTTGTTGAAGATTGTTGGGAGGGAGTTCCATATCGACTAATTTAGAGGTTGATCATAAGTTTATAAGTAAGATGTGGGAAAGATGGCCCACCAAAAACTATTCAATGATTCACAACGTCTGGAAAATTTAAGCCATTTGGCATCATTTGTAGACTTTGGATAGAGTATATTGTAAAGATTTGAATTCGAATTTTATGTCACTTTAAATATTATACAACATATTGTCAACATCAATATCAAAATGGACCCCTATGATTTGAGTATTTTATTAGTTTTCTAAGTTACGTGGATCATAAATTGTACAAACATCTTTCTACCAGATATAATATTAACACCCGATCGATTGGATAATGATATATAACATATTTTTCTCTAGTAGAGTTTTAAAATGGTGAGACTGATAATGATATATAACATATTAAAGTGAACGATATTTACTAGCTGGTTTGAGCTGGTGTTATGTAATATAATCAAGTATATATACTTTCAATAAAAGTACATTATCTGTTGAATTATGTTCGGGTTGAAAACATAAACGGAATAATTTGGAAGATCTCTAAAGAAAAGAGACAAAGATTCTGTTGTTTACTAACTATCGTCACTCACAAGTAAGCTCCAGCTCCAACTATGGTGGAGTCGAGTAGTGATACCTCAAATTCAAATTCAAATTCAAATTTTTTCATTTTAAGTAACATTTGGGCTTGGGCCAATTAACTTTGGGCCGAGTATTGCAATTTTGGACTGGGATCTTTTAGTTATACACTCGAATTTTAGATCAGAAATGGGCTTATTGGTTGCAAAACGTCATGATTGCAGACCCGACCCATCGGCCCAATTAGCGTTTCGGGTTGACGTAGTCAGCAAGTCTACTACGGCATCGATGCGGTTAGATTGGCAAGCCAAGTGGGACCAGATGGTCTGTGGTCTTAGTCCAGCAAGAAAACGCGGTTCTACGCTCCAAAACGCATCAGCCACTCCCCAAAGTCTCCCCACACTGAAGACTTAGAAAATGTCAAACCCGGAGACCCAAACCAAAGAAAGAACAAAGAAATCGTAATGGATTCTTATAATGCTTTTATGATTCCGCTTACCGTTTACTGAATTCATTTGGCTGTTGGGATTCATAGGAATTCATAGGAATTCGTCTATCACGGGACTCCCTGGTTCGTGTTCTTACGCGGGGTTTCCATTTTTTCCCCATTATTTCATTCTTTTCTTTGTTTGTGGGACTCTGAAAATTCCAAGTTGGGTCTGAAACTAATCGAACAAGCAACCCGTCCACGAAGAAAAGCGAAAACGAAGAACACACACACTTCTCCCCACTTTTGGCTGCTCATTCCCTAGGCAGGTATGCTTCATTTCAGCCCCAATCCATTTTTTCTTTTCCTCTGTTCCATCTATTTCGTTTGTTGATCCTGGCGTTTACTTTTAGAGTCTGGGTAATTTTGCTTTTGCTTTAGTTTTTCTGCTTTATGGTTTGCTGCGCCATTTCTGCCTATTATGTGTTGTTTTAGAGATGATCATGAATTTATAAGTAAAGAATACGTTTATCGAAGAAGCCCGGCTTCTTCGGCAAACCTATGAGAGCTAATGCTCAAAGGGTCTTAGTGGGTTATGTTATGATTTGTATGTCCACTTGAATCATCTGTTGTTTGGCTCACAATCGAGTCCGTCCACCCTCTTTTTCTTTCATCCCTTCTCTATTGAGAAATTTTGCTTATGGGGTTCTTGTTTATTGGCAAGGAATTTGTTGGTGATTCTCTAATCACTCGATATCTTCTTTTTGCTCCTTTTCAGAGTTGCTGCTTTATTTTTTAAAGGTATAAAGGGAGAGCCATTGATGGCAATGATTTCTGATAGACTTCTGTTCCACGACAGAGCTTTGTGTAGTTCACTTCTTAAGGTTACTTTTGTAGCTGAATTTCATAAATCCTGCTGGATTGTGTTTCTCAGGAGATTCAAGGACAGAACACCCTATTGGGGTGCAAAAGATTCAGAGAGATATGTCTACCAATGCTGCTGCTGCTTGCGCTGAGAGAGCCACAAATGATGAGCTTATAGCTCCTGATTGGGCCATAAACATTGAGCTCTGTGATATTATTAACATGGATCCCAGGTAAAAATCCCCACGTTGTCTGAAATGAATATCTATGAGTTGTTTACACTTGCCTTAGTGAACTCGAAACCAACGAAAGCAGGTTTTTGTTGCTGACAAGTTTTTTTCTTCCTTCCAATTGGGTTCTTTGGACTCAACCCATTGTTGTCTGCTTCCGTACTTATAAACTCACGATCCTTAACGATCCTCAACAATCTTTACTTATAAACTCATGATCAACCCTGTAATTAGCCTATGTGGGACCCTTTTCTCAACAATCCTCTCATCGAACAAAGTACACCATAGAGCCTCCCCTGAGGCCTATGGAGCCCTCGAACAGTCTTCCCTTAATCAAGGCTTAACTCCTTCTCTAGATCTCTCGAACAAAGTACACCCTTTGTTCGACACTTAGTCATTTTTTACTACACCTTCGAGGCTTACAACTTTTTTGTTCGATATATTAGGATTCTATTAACATGACTAAGTTATGGGCATGACTCTGATACCATGTTAGGAATCACGACCCTCTACAATGATATGATATTGTCCATTTTGAGCATAAGCTCTCTTGGCTTTACTTATGGTTCCCCAAAAAGGTCTCGTACCAATGGAGATGTGTTCCTTATTTATGCACCCATGATCAACCCCTTAATTATGGAGATGTGTTCCTTACTTATGCACCCATGATCAACCCCTTAATTGGCCGATGGAGGACTCCTTTTCCTACAATCCTCAACACGACTAACCAATTATAACTTCTTTCAACTGAATATCTATTCTCTGTTGTGATTTTAAATGTGGACTCTGGCTTTAAATGGGTAATTCATAGGCAAGCAAAGGATGCATTGAAGATACTCAAGAAGCGCCTGGCTAGCAAAAATCCTAAAACACAACTTCTAGCTCTCTATGTGAGTCTTCTTAGTCTTTGTTGAATGTTTACCATAAACAACAACATCAGATTTCTGGGTTGTGCTCTTTTCTTTGTAACAACCAATGGCTGAAACTTTTTGTTACTATTGATCCAGGCATTGGATGCTCTAAGCAAAAATTGTGGCGATACTGTTTTTAAGCTGATCGTAGATCGTAATATCCTGCACGAAATGGTTAAAATTGTAAAAAAGAAGGTATCTGTGAACTTCGACATGAATCTATCCTGTGTTACTTGGTTAAGTATACATCGCAAACCCGGACAAACAGTTTAATGTGTTTTTTTAAATCCTAGCAGCCTGATTCGACTGTTCGGGACAAGATATTAACTTTGGTAGATGCATGGCAAGCAACATTTGGGGGTGGCTCCAAGGGAAAGTGTCCACAGTACTATGCAGCCTACAATGAATTGAAGGTGAGTTATCTTTTACTCTGATATGTAACCTTTTAAACCTTTGACAGTGTGTTGGGAAATCTTTTTGCAGTACTCATTTGTTTTCGTTTCGTAATACAGAATGCTGGATTTCGATTTCCACCAAGACGAGAGAACGTTGGGCAGTTCTTAAGTCCACCTCAGATACACCCTGTTATTGAGCAACATGCTTCACCCTATGATGATCTTGCTGCTCAGGTTTCTCTTCAGTCTGATGCTTCTGGTTTAAGGTAACGTTTTAATTCCCTTTGGACTCGTCGTTTTGAAAAAGCAACGGGCTATGAAGCGATCCAATGCGTCGGTCCACTTCATTCTTCTAGCTCGAGTCTAGTTGTTTCTTTTCGATTTGTCATTGCCTCTCTGGATTCAACTCTGATTATAATCTGAACTTAAACAGCTTGCCAGAAATTCAAAATGGACAGGGGCTAGCAGATGTTTTGTTGGAAATGCTCGATGCGTTAGATCCGAAGACTCCAGAGGTATTCCTCTAAAAGTGTCTTCATGTTGTAAAAGAAAGAGTTTGAGGAAACTCATATGAGGCATAATGCACAATTTGTCCTTTTTCGTTCGACATTTTGACTTTTTCATGTTGTCAGGCTTTGAAGCAAGAAGTTATTGTCGATCTTGTTGATCAATGCCGTTCCTACCAGAGCCGTGTCGTGATACTTGTGAATGAGTCAACGTAAGATATCGTGCCAGCTTTATTTATTACCGTAGACTTAACCTCTGACTTGTGCTGTTTGCTCCCATTTCAGAGATGAGGAACGGTTATGTCAAGGATTGGTGTTGAATGACAGTCTGCAGCGTGTACTCAGCTACCATGATGACATTGCAAAAGGAACGTTTACAACGGAAGCTAGAAGAACAGAACCTCCTCCCGTTCCATCGGTTCCATATATGGACCCCGAGGAGGATGAGTCGGAAGATGATTTTACACCATTAGCTCGCAGGTGCCTATAATTGAGTCCCCTTACCTTGTTCCATTCTATAAAAAGTAGAATGTCATTGTAACTGTTAGACATGACTTGCAGGTCAACAAGAGATCACATTTATGCAAGGGACAGGAAACTGGCAAACGGTCAATCATCTCGAGTAAGTCCGCTTCCTTCACCCTCATTAAAGAAGACAACTGGTGCAGAAATGATCGATCATCTTAGCGGCGATGTGTACAAGCGTGAAGGGTCTCCAAGGACAGTAGAGCCACCATCTTATACACCTTCAACTTCCCCACCTTCACCAACAACTTCATCTTCCTCACCTTTCTACACCAGACAGCCTTTATTCGTCGAGCCACCCCCAAGAAGCATGTCCACAAACCCGCCCTCCGCAACACCAAGCTCCCTCCCTCCCCCACCCTCAAGATATAATCAAAGACAACAATATTTTGAGCAACAAAAAGCTGTTACAGGAGGCACTTCGCCCCATTTGAGCAACGGCTATACTTCTTACGACAAGATAGTCGGGAATACCAAGAATCTGTCGCTTGGTCCTTCCACCCCGACCAGAGCTGCAGAGCATGAGGAGGCCCTTTTCAAAGATCTGGTGGATTTTTCCAAGGCCAACACATCTTCATCCTCCAAATCCAACCGACCATTCTGAGACTCGAATAGTAAAGACTGACCTTATTTTTTCTTTGTCGTCGTCGTCGTTCTAGTATAGGCAGGCGATTGTGAGGTTCCTTAACGAGGTTGTTGCATATTCATGAACAAAGCCATCCATTTTGTAAGGAAGTAGGTGTTAGAATTTGTTCATGTTGCTTTGGATGGGTCTTAGATTGAGCCACTGATCTGCATATATTATATATTATGTTCATTTGGCATCTCTTTTGTTCCGTAACATACAACACTTTGTCAACATGCCAATGGGTCTTAGATTCTGAAAACACAATGCAGGAACAAATATGCCTTTATTGGTCAAAGAATAAAGTGATTCATACATTCAACAGAACAAGAGTACTCTTTTGCTCCTTCCACAAAGAAATTGCATTAAATGGAGAATAAAACTTATTAAGACAGCAGTTTCTTAGAGATAAGCAGTTTATCAGTTCACCAGTTTATGCAATGCAGTACAGATAATGAAGGCAAAGAGAGCTTGAAAGATTGATTTTGGGCTACTCAACTTTTTAGGAGAGGGCACGTCCTTGCTACCCCTTAGAAGCCCTTGCATATGATGATGCCTCCCCTGGAAAGTGTAGGCAAAGCAAAGTTTGAGAAACAAGACGTCAAGTCAATGAAATTTTCATAACATGTTATCAAGTTTACCAGTACAGCATCCTTGAGTGGCCCCCAGCATTCGAGTCTATTGTACTTCGGCGAGCTAGAATGAAAATATACCCTGACCAAGGCATCTAGCAGCTCAGGATTCTCCCCAAACAATATTGAATCTCCATACAGGACAGATTCAAGCACCTGGTTTAACAAAAAGAGAGGCATTTAGTCTTATTATAGCATTTCGATCGTTGTAGGTTGAATATGAGAGTTCCTGTAACAGTCCAAGCTCAAGCTCACTGCTAACAGATATTGTCCGCTTTTTCCCGGTGACACAGTTTTAAAACGTGTATAATAAAGAGAGGTTTCCACACCCTTATAAGGGATGCTTCGTTCTCCTCTCCAACCAATGTAGGATCTCACAAGAAAAATATGCACCGGCCGGGAATTGTACCCGAGTCTATACCGTGGCAGGGTACTATTCTACCACTAAACTACCATGACAGGGAATCGAGCCAGGGCTGTTACAGTTCCCCATGTCAAACTTTGAGATATAGTAATAGAAAATAAACTTACAAGAGGCAATTCTTTGGAGAAAATGTGGTATCTAAACTCTGCAGCAAGGTCGAGCAAAGAATTAGGACCGCTGACATAGCAATGAACATGAAGACACATTTCATCCTTTACTTTCTTCCACTCAGCAACCACATCATCCTTGTTGTACCACCCTCTCAACTATTAACATTCACAGACCCAAAAATGAGAAGAAAAGAACAATGTATTGTTCCATTCAGATAGTGAAGTAGCCATAGATTTGTACCTGATCAAGGTTGATAACATCAGAGATGGTTAAGGTGAGATTAGCAGTGAAGTCACAGTGTGATAGTATGTATGTTCTTGGGATGATCCCTGCACACTTCTTCACCTCTCTACTGAATTCAACTTTTAGCTTTGAAGCTTCAAATCTTGCTGGAGGAACCAATATCCTAACAGCCTACCAATGATCAATGCATCATAAGAACCAGCAAGAACCCATTTGAATTTTGGCTGCTTTGATTCAATAATTGTTCAGACTGTTCAAGAAATTTCATTTGAAAGAACCAACTACTAGTAACTCAACTGCTGAACTTCTTAGCAATATCTACCGGACATTGCACAATGAAAATCCAGCAACCGATTTCATGTGCATCATCGTGAATTTTAGCCTTCGTGGTGTTGAGGATTAAGGGGTGATCAAGGGTTTATAAGTATGGAATACATCTCTATTGGCATGAGGCCTTTTACAAAGACCAAAAGCAAAACCATGAGAGTTTATGCTCAAAGTGGACAATATCATACCATTGTGGAGGGTCGTGATTCCTGCCTTTAACTTAACCATGTCAATAGAATCCTCAAACGTCGAACAAAGAAGTTGTGAGTCTTGAAAATGTAGTCAAAAGTGACTCAAGTGTCAAACAAAAGATGTACTTAGTTCGAGGGATCCAGAGAAGGAGTCGAGCCTCGATTAAGGGGAGGTTGTCCAAAGGCTCCATAGACCTCAAGGGAGGCTCTATGGTGTACTTTGTTCGAGGATTCTAGAGAAGGAGTCAAGCCTCTATTAAGAGGAGGCTATTCGAGGGTTTCATAGGCCTCAAGGGAGGCTCTATGACTTTGTTCAAGGGGAGGATGGTTGAGGATTGTTGGGAAAGGAGTCTTAACATTGGCTAATTAAAGGGTCGATGATAAGTTTACTAGGAAGGAATACTATCAGCTTATGCTCAAAGTGAACAATATCAAACCATTGTAGAGGATGGAGGGTCGTGATTTCTTACGATACATTCTCGACGAAACCCAAAACTCGACAACAGAATCCTTTTAACTCTCAGGATTCAAGTCGATTGAGAAGGAAACCACAAACATTGAAGAACAAAATGCAGATCAAAATCAGACAAGGAAAATCTCTAAGCACGAGATCAAACAGAACCAAATAGATTCATTCACCCACAAAAAAACCCTTCAAATCAACGGAGATTGAATCAAACCCAGGCGACCTAGAAACAAATGAAAAGAACAGAGAGGGAAAGAGAATGGTACCTCAGAGACGAGAGTATTGTAAGAAGCCTGAGTCCTACGAAAAGAAGAACACAGAACAACAGGCTTCTTCCTCACAACAAATTCGAACTTAGGCTTGGCTGGCAATCGAAGAACAGAGTAAGAAGCACACTGAAAAGCCATGGAAGACGACGCATAACAACTTACGGCTCTTCTTCTTCACCTTCATCTTTCAAAATCAGATTCAGAATCAGAACCAGAGGCAGCCATTGTCGTCTGGTTTGCAGTCGCTCATGTGGACAATGATTCAAAGACCTTCGCGTTGGCCCAAAATCCAAGTCCGCCCATCTCCCTCCACACACATTCATCTTCCTTTCCACGATTTTAATTATAAAAAATAAGGTGAGGCTAAGTTTTTTCTGATTGGTTCAGGATTTTCATTTTTGTGACACGTCATCATCTCCGGTCCATTCTTTCATAACTTCTGGATAATGTGCTCACGTGGCTAAATCTAGCGCTTACACGTATTAATTGTTATTTTAATATTATCCAAATTTTAGGATGAATTTGGCAAAATGAAAAATTTAGAGTAAAAATTGAACTTAATAAAAAAATTAGAAAAATAAATATAAAAAATTTATAAGGAATGAAAATGTATGGGACGTTTGAGCTATGGGCTTATTCCCGTTTCCATCATCGAGAATTTTTTAGTGTGGAATTCCTAAAAGAATAAATAGAAAATTTAGTGGGAACGAGAAATAAAATATGTGGCAGAAACGAAGACATTCGATTAAGGGCACTAGCTACCCTTTCTTTGTCTGGATTCGTGAGGGGAGGCAGGAAACTCCGTCTATACCATAGCTTGAGACGAGACCCGGGAGGCAGCAAGCGTAGTTTACGGAGCGAGAGTCATAGTTCCAATAGCGAAGGAATTAGAATGACGGCCGCAAAGGATATGGAGCGTTTAGGCTAATGGTACTACTAGTCACCTACACTCGCAGATGATTTATGCGCTAACTGAACTAGGGAAACTTTCCTCATCCTCGCTTGTGGACATTTCTACTTGTCATTTTATCCATATCCAAAACTTTACGAGATCATCGAGTATAAGTATGTCTCGTTTATGTCCCCTTACCAAAGGAGGGTAAAAATGTCTTTTGAACTCTTAGTTTGAGATCTAGACTTAAAATAGTTTGAACATTAAGAAGTTCATAATATTTTCATAATAATTTTAAAACGCGTCTGGTAGGAAAATGTTTCCATTATCAGAAGCCATGAAAATGGGAGAGATGATGGATTTTGTGTCGGCCG
Organism: Cucurbita pepo subsp. pepo; assembly: GCF_002806865.2. Classification (NCBI taxonomy): domain Eukaryota; kingdom Viridiplantae; phylum Streptophyta; class Magnoliopsida; order Cucurbitales; family Cucurbitaceae; genus Cucurbita; species Cucurbita pepo. The sequence continues at coordinate 6,178,399 of NC_036650.1, read as the reverse complement.
AAAGCATGGGATGATTTGGAGGGATTAAGGTATATGTAAGTTGCTAGAGGCCCCTCCTAATTATATGACGAATCGATCCACTTTTAACAGGCATGGATTCTTTCATTTCTTTGAAGGGTTTGCCCGACATTTTCATAGTAATGATAAGACCAATGATGTAACGCCTAGGTTGTCTGAACTCTTCTTTACACGTTTTTTTTTTTTTTTTAAGAGTGTTCGTGGGTTGGATCGAGTTTAGATTGAAACATTTTTTTCGATCAAGTTGTAAATTTGTTCTAACCCAACACAACCATAATTATTTTGTGTAAAACCAACAGTACCTAATGAACAAAAGTAAACAATATCTCCCAGTAGAAGTGAATTTGGGTTATTACAAATGATATCAAAGCCAGACACCATACGGTGTACCAGTGAGGACACTAGCTCTCAAGAGAGATAGACTATGAGATCTCACATCGGTTCGAGAGGGAAACAAAGCATTCTTTATAAGGGCGTGAAAACTCTTCTTAATAGACGCGATATGTAATGGACGAAAGCGGATAATATCTGCTAGTAGTGGGTTTAGATTGTTATAAAGGATCGTGCATATTAGAATAGATGGATCGAGTCTTTTGAACATCAAACGAAAAAAAGAGGCCCCCCATTGAAACAACATTGTTACGAGGTTGATGAGTGCATGTGGGGGTCGGAGCATCTACCTTTGTTTATGTCTCTTATGATGTCACATTACAAATCATTAACAACTTAAAACGAGTAAATAAATATAAATGGTGGTGAGAGAGTTCCTCACAATTCACCGAGCCTCACTTGGTTTTATGGCAATGGATTCAAGTAGCCCATTGTTGGTCCTCTCCTCTCAGTTCATATGGCCTAAAGAGGATTTAGTGGACGCATATTATGAGAAGCTCAGTGAGCCACACGTCGACCTTCACGGCTTCCTCAAGGGCGATCAAAAGGCCACCATCGAAGCTTCCCACATCGTAAGGACAGCCTGCATGAAACATGGGTTCTTCCAAGTGATCAACCATGGCGTGGATCAAAGCCTGTTGGCCACCGCCCTTGACAAAATGGGCCCTCTTTTTAACCTCCCTTTCAACCTTAAAACCACGGCCTCTACCAAAATGTGGGGCTTTTCCACTGCCCATTCTAATCGCTTTTCCTCAAAGCTGCCTTGGAAGGAAACTTTCTCCTTTGGGTTTGACCATTGCAAAAGCTCCAATAATGAACCCCTTGTGGTGGATTTCTTCTCTTCCATGCTAGGCCATGAATTTCAAGAAATAGGGTAAGATCAATCAATTTTAATAATGGGTTTTCTATAAAATGTGCGTTGTTGTGCGATCGCGATCGTAACAGTGGTTTGGTTGAATTAATAGGGCTTTATATGAGAAGTATTGCGAGGCCATGAGGGACTTGGGGCTTGCATTAACGGAGCTTTTGGGCATAAGTTTGGGCGTGGAGAGGTCACATTTTCGCAAGTTTTTTGAGGATGGAAGCTCCATAATGCGATTGAATAGCTACCCAATATGCGAACAAGGCAGCGTGGCCCTTGGCACAGGGCCTCATTGTGATCCAACAGGCTTGACCATCCTCCACCAGGACCAGGTCGGTGGCCTTGAAGTCTTCGCTGACAACAAATGGCACACCGTTCCACCATCTCAAAATGCACTCGTTATTAACGTTGGTGACATCTTCATGGTTAGTTCCCCAAACTAAATACAAAATCAAACCCTTTTCCTTTTCAAATACAACAAAGGGACGTTAATGATTAATTACTCGAAACATCCACTTTTACTCTCTAAAATAATTATAAATCTCGGTTACCTGAACTCTTACCTTATAACCATTTTCTGTAATTACCTGCTCCAAGCACATAACCCTTATCTTGATAACCATTAGTGGCTGATTACCCGATACACATCGTGTGTAATACCATATGAAAATCAACATTCCTTTTTATTTCTTAAAATAACGGGTTACCTGAAACACACAGCATGTAACCCTTATCTTGATGACCATTTTCTGGAATCACCCAGTATGGTAAACATTAGTGTCGGGTTATACACACAACATATAACCTTTACCGCATGAAAATCAATATCCCTCTTTATTGATAACCATTTTCTGCAACCAGCACGTAGAGTGACTATTAATGACGGGTTACCTGAAACACACCGCTCATAACTCATTCAAATTATCACTTGACCTAATTTAGGTAGAACATTTTTGTGAAGGCACTTTGTAATGGGGAATACAAAAGCTGCGTGCACCGGGCGTTGGTGAACAAACACAAGGAGAGGAGGTCGTTGGCATTTTTCCTTTGTCCGAGGAAAGACAAGGTGGTGAGGCCGCCGGAGAAACTTGTTGTCGGCGGTGGGTCGAGGAAGTATCCGGATTTTGCCTGGTCGGAGCTGCTTGAATTCACTCAGAAATATTACAGAGCCGATGCTGTAACTCTTCAGAACTTTACCAAATGGGTCGTGTCGGCGAGGCCATGTGAGTGAAATAGTGGATTGTTTGGTTAAGTTTGAAGCTTTATGTTTTGTACTAAGATTAAGAGACTCCAATAATTGCGAGTGAAATAGTGAATCAATATATATCTATTGCGGTTCGAGTTGTCGGTGCCCACATTAATTAATTAAGATCGTATCTTTACGCGACTTTTTCAGAAAACCAAAAGCAAAACTATGAAAGCTTATACTCAAATCTCGAGAGGATAATTATAGTGAAATTTGAGATAGAGATTGTCGAGAAAGGTGTCACTAAAACCTTGTTGACCTAAATTGAAGTGGCGTTGGTAGATACCCTGTAACAGCCTGAGACCACTACTAGTAGATATTGTCTGTTTTGGCTCGTTATGTATCGCCGTCAGCCTCACGGTTTTAAAATGCATCTACTAAGGAGAGGTCTCCACACCCTTATAAAAAATGTTTCGTTACCCTCTCCAACGAATGTAAGATCTCCATCTCGCATACCCTCTTCTGACACCACAAGTTTAGTGTGTCATAGGAACTCTTTGCCGATGCCAGATGCCAGATAGATGGCTCGAGTTGAGATTAATGATGAAAATAATTTATAATAGTGAACAGTGGATATATTCTTTAGTGAGAAAAAAAATATCTCCATAACGAAAACTATGGGAGGTTATACAGGTGAGATCCAACGGTGAACAACTGCCCAAAAGAAAAACTAACGGAAAGTCCGAGGACCTTTAGTAACGTACCCTACCCCTAAACCAGCAACCTTTGATACCGTTTATATCTTTCTTAGCTTCGTTTCAATAGAGTCTGAGGCAAAACAAAAGTGACTTATATACATATTTCTTTATCTACTTGACAAAAAGGAACGAACTTTATTACGTTTCCGAGTTTATGAATTGGATTCAGTTAGCTACGTATGCTACAATATTACTCTATCGTGCAACTTCTAACGGCCCCTAATGGCTTTTTGATGGATGCCCCGATGTGTTCTTGTCCAACACACCCACATTAACGTTGTACTCCATGTCCCCCTTCTCCTTGGGGGGCCTTCCTCCGGTTTGTGTGCCACTAGTCCACGAGTTTGAAACCCTATTGTCTTATTGGCCGATCTTGACTCTCGTAGACATTATAGTTTAGGACGAGGATAAATCATTGAAGATGTGAGGTGGAAGATACCTAGAAGCCAACAGCTTTTCAAAAAGGTGTGGCATTGGTTACATGCATCTTATTTCTTCAATAATTTAAACTATATTGGACCCCTACCCTATATTTCTATGCCCTTCGTCTTGTGCTCCCTTCATTATGAGAGATTATTCTAGGACATGAACTAATTTTGGTACAAAGAATCTTTTAACACTTTTTTACTTCTTAGGACATGACTTAAACGAGTGTACGATGAATTTCGTGGACCTTGTGGACTACCTCACCTCAAATGCCCGTCCTTAGTCGAGTTTTGTTTCTCAGCTGGACCGAGTTATGTGTTAAGACTTTGATTCTAATATGAGCGAGGAATCGTAGATTCCAACATCCATTAGTCTAACCCTCGTTTCCAAGCATTTATTAGGGTTTTTGGGTATGCCACGTCGCATTCCTGATTATTCAGATGCTTACGTTGGATGGAATGTCCTTAGTATTTTGGCCCTTCGATTTTCGAAGCATTGGATTCTTACTATTATTTGTGTGACTTAAGTTGATATTCTCGCTTCTGTTTTGTCCACCACTGCTCGTACGGGTGCTTCCCTTTGAGGCAGAATGTTTCCCTACTAATGCATTTTTATATCCCGCAGCTTCGTTAGATTGCTTAGCTCCTTTGATTTTGATAGTGAGTCGTTTTTATAATAATAATAATACGTAGAGTCGAGAATAATAATACAACTGGAGGAGAGAAGCGGTCAATTCCATAGTTAGAGATGAAGAATTTGACATCTAATTATTCAAACCAATAGGTCATTGAAAATGAAACAAATTGAAATATAATAAAACAATTGGCACCTACACTTACCTTCGAGTTTCATATCAGCTTCTCTCAACTATGTCTAGTAATAAAATAGGACAACTTGTTCTTACCAATACTCTACTTTTTGTTTGATTCAAACGAAATCTTTCGTTTATAAGTTGACTTTGTGCATCTCGATGTTTGTTGACCAGAAAAAGTCCATCAATCGAAATGATTAATTCTTTTGGTTTCTAGTTGCTCTTCGCTTCCACAACACACCATCAATTCTCATCGCACCTATTGGATTTTCTTTTAAAGTTCACATCTTCCTTAGAATTTAGTCTCAATTTTATTTTTATTTTTTTGAGATTTTAAATATCATACTCTAATTAATAATCAACTTGAATATAGTTTAATTGACTAAAATATAAACTTTATATTGGCGAACTTTGACCTTTCTAAAGATATAAACGTTACTATCAGTTAAAAGGTTTCCTTCATTATTTAAACTCTAATTAATTATACAAATGGGAGTTTAAAATTTAAACAATGATCTCATGAAATTTGTCCAATTCTCTTGAAGATTGACTTTTTGTTTATATTAATTACATAATTAGATTAATTAAAAGCATCGCCTTCTTCCCAATTCCTTAAATATGATTCCAATTCAATTCCTCCGCCATTGAAATCATCCTCTCAAATTAAACATGGCGCATTGGACACAGCCGCTTATGGCACTCATACTAATAAACATAGCCATATTATCCACAGCCGCGGCGGCCATCATAGCTTCTCAAGCCTTGCCGGACTGCCACGAGTGGTGCGGCGACATGCAAATCCCATATCCATTCGGCGTGAGAAAAGGGTGTTATTTGAATGAAACATTCTTAATTACATGCACCAAAACAACCAACCCTCCAAAGGCGTTTCTAAAAGACACCAACATCAGCGTTACTAATATCTCAATCAGCGGTGAGCTACACATGATGCAGCCCATCGTGCGGGATTGCTACAAGCATGTCGATGGTCCTTTGCTCCCCGACCAAGCCAATCTTACGCTGCCGGCTACGTTCCCAATCGCTTATGAGAGAAACAAGTTCATCGCTGTCGGCTGCAATACGTTCGGTTTAATCGGCGGGGTGGTAGACGGGAGTGCGTATGTAAGTGGGTGCGTTTCGATGTGTACAAACGACAGTAAGAAAGCTGACGGGGCATGCGTTGGCAATGGGTGCTGTCAGTTGGAGATTCCACGTGGGTTGAGTGATTTGATTTTGAGTGTAGGTAGCCTCTTGAATCACACGGATGCGATGGATTTCAATCCTTGTGGGTATGCTTTTGTGGTGGCAGATGAGGGGTTTCAGTTTTCTTCCAACTATATTACCAGCTTTGATGATGTGGAAGTTGAGGTTGTTGCTGGTTGGGCTATTGGAAACGACACAAATTTTGTGTGTGGACCAAACAGTGTAAGGAATAGCAGCTTCTCCGATGATGGATCGGAATTTCGTTGCGAGTGCTTCGATGGGTTCGAGGGGAATCCATATCTACCTCGAGGTTGTCAAGGTAAGAGTAGAAATGTGCTCGGGATTGGTAACAGAGAAGCTCTTAGCATCTCTCTGTCACTGTCTCCTATTTTAATTCTCGAAGAGGAAAATAATCATGTCTCTAGCTAGTTAATGGAGAGAATTTCTCATTCCTCGAGATCTTGTATCTCATTTAGGCTAATCTATGCATAGTAGCATGGACACGTGCTTATTTGTTAACTCTACTTGACATTTATTGGGTTATTGAGATCGTTGCTCGTAAATAGCTTACTCAATTGTTTATTTGATTGTTACACGTAGTAAAACTATATATAGTAAATGGTACAGTAAACAACTATATAGTAAAAAATTATTAGTTATATAATCCGTAAATTTTATAATAAACTGAATTATATATATATATATATTTTTTCTTTCCTTTACTCCAGTTCTTTGGCATAAATTTTTAAGTCAATATTATTCTTTGCATTTTTTTTTCTTATTTATTTATTTATTTTTATCAACATCGAGTGTGTGTTGTTGTGCGATCCTAACATTATTATTTTTCGATATAAATTATGATTTTTCGATATAAATTATGATGCTAATGAATTTGGGAACTTTTGTAGACATAGATGAATGCAAGGATGAGAGGCTGAATAATTGCAAGTACAAAAACAAGTGTATTAACACAATAGGAAACTATACCTGCGATTGTCCTAAGAACTTCAAAGGAGATGGAAGACACGGGGGAGAAGGTTGCATCCGAGACGTCAAGGCTTTCACTCCGATCATAATCGGTACGTTTTCAAACCTTTCATTGAATACAAACAATACTATGAAGGTCGGATGTGACCCACAATCAAAAAATGTCGAAAAAAGTAGAAGCAAAAAAAAACTTGAGGGTATAGATCTTTTGGAACAAAGAAACCTTAAACCGTTAGCTTTACAATTCTTGTGGTTGTAACTGTGAAAAATGTTAAAATGTCATCACTAGCCGAATAAGGTTAAGCCCAACCATTGTACGAGTAATTATATTTATGATTGATTTTACAAATAAATTTAGGAAAATGATTTAGGTATTTGAGAAAAAAAAAATCAGAAATTTTAGGAATAGATTGACTACTAGCTACTGTAAATACTCCTCCATCCTACTTAGTTCATCGTCCAAAGAAATCTCATGCAACACAAAGACAAAGTAGTAGTTTATACATGACTGTTTTGTAAATCTCTTCTCGATTGGTCTTAATAAAATGTGCTAGTGTTTCCCACTAGAAGGTTGTGTTCGACAAAAAGAGCCTACACGAGTAAAACACTGACTAGCTTCTTAAACTTTGAAATTAATAACCACTAGCAATCTTTTGAATGAAAGCCCAAAACTTAGTCCACAATTTTACAACTCCTACCAATTCTACCGTAATTGTTCTATAAGTTATTAACTTATTCTACTTAGTCGAGTTTATTAGCTGACAATGACGAGGTGACGTAAAAATGCAGGAATTGGAGTCGGATTCACCGTTCTAGTGATGGGCATCACATGGGTTATCTTGGGTTACAAAAAGTGGAAGTTCATCAAACAAAAGGAGAAATTTTTCAAAGAAAATGGCGGCTTTATACTTCAACGCCAACTTTCCCAATGGCAATCCGCCAATGAAATGGTCAGAATCTTCACCCAAGAAGAGCTGGAGAAGGCCACCAACAACTACAACGACACCACTATTGTCGGCAAAGGTGGTTATGGTACCGTTTACAAAGCCATCTTACACGACGGCTTGTCAGTGGCTATCAAGAAATCAAAGCTAGTGGACCAATCCCAAACCGACCAATTCATCAACGAACTCATCGTGCTCTCCCAAATCAACCATCGCAACGTGGTTAGGCTCTTAGGGTGCTGTTTAGAGACCCAAGTTCCCTTGTTGGTCTACGAGTTTGTAACCAATGGCACGCTATTCGACCACCTCCATGACAAAACCAACCATGTGTCGCTCTCTTGGGAAACTCGCTTGAAAATAGCTTCGGAAACTGCCGGGGTTCTTTCGTATTTGCATTCTTCTACTTCTACTCCCATCATCCATAGAGATATCAAGACGACTAACATACTTTTAGACGATAATTACACTGCAAAGGTCTCGGATTTCGGTGCGTCCAAGTTGGTTCCGATGGATCAAGCTCAACTATCCACGATGGTGCAAGGGACGCTTGGGTATTTGGATCCTGAATACTTGTTGACAAGCGAGTTGACGGAGAAGAGCGATGTTTATAGCTTTGGAATTGTGGTTCTCGAGCTTATAACGGGAAAGAAAGCGGTGAGCTTCGATGGGCCGGAAGCGGAGAGGAATCTAGCCATGTATGTCCTTTGTGCAATGAAAGAGGATCGGTTGGAAGAAGTTGTGGAGAGGAGAATGGTGAGGGAGGCCAATTTTGAGCAGATAAGAGAAGCCACTAAGCTAGCAACAAAGTGTGTGAGGATCAAAGGGGAGGAGCGGCCATGCATGAAGGAGGTAGCCATGGAGTTGGAAGGGCTGCGACTAATGCAAGGTGAGCATTCATGGGTGAATATGAATTTATCCAATGCTGATGAGATGATATGTTTGCTGGATCATGGAGCTTCAGATCCTAGCCATTTTGTTGAGAGTACGAGTTTGAATAATTCTGTGGGCGATAGCTTAAAAGCTCGAATTTTGTCGCATATCCACCACGGGAGATGAAATGTATACTCTGTTCATAATATTTATGAGAATGTTGTACTCAAATGCCACAACCAAAATGTTGTGATATCCAACTGTTGTAACAGAAGCGGAAGCAAGATTGATCGTACTCACACACCCATAAACAGAAATTAAACAAAGAGACAAAGATTTACGTAGTTTAGAGAAAAGAAATTTCTCTAGTACGAGTTTAAATAATTTTGTGGGCGATAGCTTAAAGGCTCGAATTTTGTCGCATATCCCCCACGGGAGATGAAATTTATACTCTGTTCATAATATTTATGAGAATGTTGTACCCAAATGCCACAACCAAAATGTTTTGATACCCAACTGTTGTAGTGGAAGCGGAAGCAAGATTGATCGTACTCACACACCCATAAACAGAAATTAAACAAAGAGATAAACATTTACGTGGTTCGGAGAAAAGAAATTTCTCTAGTACGAGTTTAAATAATTCTGTGGGCAATAGCTTAAAGGCTCGAATTTTGTCTCATATCCACCACGGGAGATGAAATTTATACTCCGTTACCCAAATGCCACAACCAAAATGTTTTGATACCCAATTGTTGTAGTGGAAGCAGAAGCAAGATCGATCGTACTCACACACCCACAAATAGAAATTAAACAAAGAGACAAAGATTTACGTGGTTCGGAGAGAAGAAATTCATCTACATCTACCATGGGTGGGAGTCAATCACTATAACCAAAGTGTTTACAAGTGTATCTCTTCCACTCTCAGGTTACAAAGTCTCTCTTACAAAGTTCATCACAATTGTCTCAAGGCAAATACAAAATGACAATGATTCCACGTCTCAAAACGATATTAGACAAGCATTAATACATGCATAGCCATACTAATTCTCATACATGAATCAAAGCAATATTAATGCTGGATATACTAATTCTCATACATGAATCAAAACAATATTAATGCTGGATTCATGTATTAAAATGAGAGTTATGAATCAAAATAGATCATAATGCATATGAGGTACATGAACCTATTTATCATGACAACTTACAACAGAAAATGAGAGATCAAATCGTGATCTATATATGTTCTTCTTCCACCGATCAAAAGAATGGGGAGAAGAAAGTTGAGATTTTCTACAAACCTAACATTTCCCATAAAATATTAGGAAGCTAAACAAATTATGATCTAGGTGATCATTCCACAACAACAGCAAAAAGACAAAATCAAATTCAGCAAACTCAAGCTATGAAAGCATTTGTATATGTATATAATTCCAATCTCTATAGAAATATAAAGCAATCCAACGAGATTAACGGATTATCAATGTCCTCCATCGCCGCCGCCGAATCTAAATCTCCCTCATTCAACACCGCCTCCCTCGCCGCAGCTTCATCAATCTTTGAACTGATCCTATGAATGCAAGTAATTCTTTCCTTCTTCATCTCACAACCCCTCGCCGGCGATCGGCTTTTACGACCAATTGTCTTCACCGACGCTCCGGTGATAACACCGGTTGCCACCCGGCATTTCTCTCCGCTTAACCGTCTACTTGGCGACGGAGACAGAGGCCGTTGAACCTCCTTCCTGAAGCTCTTCTGCCGAACTGGCGATGGGGAAGCCTGTCGAACTCTCTTCTGGGGTGTCGATCTCGATACCCTTTGGGGAGACGGGTGACGTATGCGCTGTCGAACCACGGGGGAAACCGGGTTGAATGGAGGCGAAAAGGCGGAAGCTTTAAGGGAATTGATCCGAACGACGTGAGGGTTTTGATTGTAAGGCGACCAGAAGTAGTCATGTGAGAGAATTGGGGAACGGGAAGAGGCGGTTGAGAAAGAGCTGTTGGTTGTCGTGGTAGTTGTAGTGGAAGAGAGACAAGTGGAGGAAGAGGAGGGAGAAGGGGAAGGAGGATAAGGAGAGATTTTGTTACTGAGAGAGAGAGAAGGTGCGGCGGCGGAAGTGACGGCGACAGCCAACGGCGGTGGTTGGGGAATTACAACCAGCTTGTCTTGAACAATATTGTTGAAATCAAAAAGAGGCGGCGGCGGCGGTGGCGGCGGTTTGATGGCCTTGGGTTTGCATTTGCTAATGCAAGATCCCATTTTGAGATATGGGTTTGATTCAATTGGAACAGAATTGCAGAAGGAGGTTTGATTTTAGAAGGAAGTTTGAAGATATAAAGAGAAAGGTAGTGGAAAAGTGGAAGCTTTAATTTGAATTTGATTGCCGCCGATGAAAACCGTTGCACAACGGTTATATAATGGCTCCTTCTACGACCAACAACTGCTTTTTTGTTTTAAGGAAGAAAAAAAAGTGCTGTCTTTAATGAAATACTAAGAAACAACTTAATTTTAACTTTATGCTGTTTTTTTCTTTTAATTATTATTTTATTTTATTTGTAGGTCTGTCTGAAAAGGTATTGGTCGGCTGATTTGCTGTTTGAAATGAAAGTGGGCTTGTAAAATGGGCCTGTGTTGAGGTTAGCTCCTCCGTTGGAGCCCATTTCATAATGATTTATGGCCCAATCTTCTGCCCCTAAAAGCTAACTAAAATAAAATATTAATTTTTAATATTTGATTAAATTATTAAATTAAAACTAAATTAAAATTATTTTAATAATTTAATTTTGTAAAAAATAAAACTAACTAAAAAATATTAATTTTTCTAAAGTTAATTAATCATAATTAACTACGAAATAAAAATATATAATTTTATACTAAAATAATTTTAGTAACATAACAATTAAACAAATTTACTTAGAATTTTAAAATTAACTCATTTATATTTTTCATATAAGTAAAATATATATAATATAATATGTATGGAAAATATATGTATATTGAAGTGGTTGGATCAATATGCATGTGAAAAAACTGTACACCCACTCTCAAATTTATGTCGGGGATATTTGTAGGGTCCACACTGTAATGCCGCGTGGAATCTGGGACCTAATCTGGTAGGGTCCACGTGGGCCTGCCACGTGTTGCAAATTTAGCTAAATCTTATATTAAAAATAATTCCGATTAAGAAACTGGATCCCAACTTTTATCTTAATTTGTAAATACTTTTCATTATCGTGTAATAAAATAATTTCAATTTGACGTCATCATGACTGCATCAGTGGGCCTCACTCTGAGGTCATTATCGCCGGATATTTTTGAACCCACTTAAACGATAATTCTTATGGTTGGTGAGGCCCCGTTTTAGGGCCAAATGAGATGATAACATGACACCAACACGACTCTCTATAATAGTATACACAACTTTTTATAATTGTATGATATTATCGATTTTGAGCATAAACTCTCATACCTTTACTTTGGGCTTCCTCAAAATTAGTCGATGTGTGACTTTCATCGTCCAACATCGACAGCCTCCAAGAAAATTGGAAGATACATATTTTCCTTTTTTACTTTTATTTGCTTTATGTTATTACTTTTTGGGATTTTTTTTATTTATATTTTCTCAATCACTCTCCTACTCATTTTCAATCTCGCTTACCAATTTTGGAAGCTTCGATTTAGGTCCTGACAAAGCGAGAGTCGATCGGGATTGGTTTACTTAAAAAAATGATCTTAAAAAAATGATCTTGTTACGTGTTATGAAATATATATATATGATTTTTCATTATGAAAAAGAATTAATTAGTGAGTTGTTAAAGGGGGGACAGAAATGCGGCGGGACTACTTTTGGAAGATTCCGTATTTAGTCATCAGATCCCCACAAAATCTATTAAAAAAATGATTAAAATAAAATAAAATCCATTTTTTTAATAATTTTAATATGCATCACGATTTCAAAAAGGAAATTTTAAATAAACAATGAATAATAACTTTTTTTCTTTCTCACTATATACTAAAACAGAGGAGCACAAACAAAAACATGTCTTAAACGGCAATCGGACATCTGTCAGAACCTTAAAACGGCCATATGATCGTCTGAGCTGAACTTGGGTCTACGGTGGAGCTCCGGCGGACGGCTTCCGACGAAAGACGGATTTGATAAAGTTCTTCATGGCGTGGTACATCATTGTCTTCACTAACCTCCTCTTCTTGGGAATCACAGATTTCTTTTGAACCGTCCGGTTGCCAAATTCCGCCACCGCCGGTGACTCTCCGATGGGTCTCACCAAGGCCGGTTCTGATCCGGCAATTATGCTCGCCGGAAACTTTTCAGAACCCACCCCTGGTATGTACTCTGCTGTCGGAATTGCCATCGGAATTTTGCCGCTGATTGGTCGGGGTTTCAGAGTCCGAGGAACACGATTGAAGATTTGTTCATGTTGGTTTCTTATATATTATTTCTTACTTCCTGGAAGCTTCTACGTAGTTTCCTTCACGGCTTCTTTTAATTATTATTATTATTATCATATTTGACTTTTTTTAATATGTATTTTTTAATATATATATATATATAAGGGAACATTTTAAATAGTTATATTTTTTAAATCTAATGCGAAATATTTAAATGTATTTTTATTAATTTAGCATGAGGTCGTTGCTCACATTTTAATTATTTTAAATTTATTAAACAAAAAATAATTTTTTTATTTTTTTATTTTTTTATTTTATTTTTCAACAAAATATAATTTTAATAGTGTCTCAATTCATATAATTTTAAATCTTAATTTAGTTTACATATATTTTTTTTTTATAAATCTCAAAATTAATTTAAACTTATTTTTTTAAAAATATTTAAAGATTTTACACAAATACAAAGATTAAAATTAAGCACCTTAAAATATAGACTATAAATATTCAATGGCAAAGATATGCAGCTGTGGGCCAATCACAGCCGTCAATCTGTAGTTCCGTCTTGAATTTTTTTTCTTTAAACTTTAATGAAAAATAAAAGCTGAGCTGGAAATATGTTAGAAACAACGCTGAGCTGTACGGGTGTCAGGGTTGGTGATTCACTCAGCAGTCACACGCTCACTGTGTTCCGTTTGCTTGGACATGAAAAATTATTTAAATGTCCACTATGCCACATGTCAGCTTTCTATTGGGCTCGCCTAATATGTGGAAGTTGGTAAAAGTCAGCTATAAAAAATTGGTTTAGGTAGGGTTTAATTTTTAAAAAATAAAAAATTAAATATAATTGATAAGTTGACTTTTTTTTTAATAGGTCAATCCAATTCGCTCGAAAATAGGGTTACAATTCAATCCTACACTTAAAATTATTAGAATTTGTAATTGATATTAATGATACCGTGGACTTATAAATGTTTAATATTGAGTTTTATGAGATTCTAGTTATTAACGTAACATATATCGTAGAGAAGTATAATTAAAAAAAAAAACGACAACCCAATTAAAAATAAAGATGAATTGGGTTGGACTGTAAACTATATTTGAATTGTTATAACTAGTTATTTAATTACAATATATCAATAATAGTATAATTTTTTTTTTTTAATCTCAAGCCTACTTACTCGACGATCTCCGCCACTACTTGATCGTTGTTCATTTCGTGTTTTCTTTCATTTAGAGAGGCTAAATCGTAATTTTTAAAATGAAGCAATCGAATAAATTATTTTTTAAATTTTAAAAAAATTGAATGTGTTCCCAAGTAATTATGGTAAAGGAATTTCGATAGGCATTCGGGTTGGTTTTACATTATAATGTTCCACAATTCATATTTATTGTTAATGTTCGGCAAGGTTCGTTGGTGTTTCCTTAATCACTTTCAATATAGCATATATATATATATATATATATATATATATATATATATATATATATATATATATATATATATATATTATTTATTTATTTATTTGTCTTGTAATTTTTGTATTTTTTTGTTGTTAATAAATTCAAAATTATGAATTTTAGAGTTTATTGTAAATATTATTATTTATATTCAAGGGTAATATTTAATTTCAAATGACATTAAAACTTTAATATTATTTTATAATATTAAAATTTGATTTTTGCATTATATTATATATATATATATATATATTTTGTTTGTAAACATTATATTAAAGTTTTAAAAATTAATCCCTACAAAATTAGGGGAGGCTTCTCTTGAAACCAATAGAATGGGCATGTGGGTAAATAGCCCATGAATTTAGATCCGACCCGGAGTATTAGTCCGGATCGGGCTCTGAAATTGACCGAGAACCTGCCCGTTCGTTCCGAATACGAAAAAGCTCTGTATACTTTACCCTGTTCGATCGAGGGTTCGAGAAGACGATGAAGCTCACATGGAAGAACAAGGGCAATAGTAAGAAGCGATCTTTCACGGCAATTTCAAGCCGTTCAAATCTTCCTTTTGAGGTTCCTGGCGAGGTGGAAGAAGATGGTAGGGTTAATCGCCAAGATAATGAAATAGACGTTAAGGCGGTAGACCGGAGAGAGGATGGAGCTTCAGAAAGTTCGTTTTCAGACCTCAAGCGTCTCGCGGAATCATTTCGGGATCAAGGCAATACGCTTGCCGAGGTGCGTGTGTTTTCCTTCAACAAATTTGACCTGAATTTGTTATGGCATTTCCGTTGGAAAATTGTTTAGCTACTACTTTCTGTTCTCAATTGTACTTAAGAACAGTATCTAATTTTGAATTTTAAATTTGAAATGTTTTATCGGAGAGAATGATAACTTCCTGAGTTGAATTGAAGAGAAAATAATTGCGCTGCAAAAACCTTGCTGGTGTGTGGTCACCGAGTTTTCATTTATGAATCACACTGGTAATATTCGAGAAAACATCTCCCAATCGTATGCGTTGTTTCTTGCAATGCAACAACAGAAAATCTTCACGAACAATTTGTTCGGAACATCATCAGCCCAAAGCTATAGGATACTGTTGAAACAGGGAGGCGGCTATCTAGGGAAGAGAAATTTGTGTATCACTTTGAAAACAATGACTAATTTTGGATCTTGCATTGGTTTGAATTGAAATTTCTTGCATACTTGACATCTTGATCCTCTATCTCGGGAGAAGCCTTTTGATTTGCTTATTACTAACACACTGAAACAATAAAACAAACCTAATAGCAAATGAACCCTTGGTTTACGGTGCAAATTATGATTCCAGTATATGGAACCACACCTCTGAAGGACCATTTGCAGAGGATTTGTTTTGGGAAGAAACCGTTTGCAGCTGTTAAATGAGTAAATTATGGTGTTTATTTTATGTTTGCGGTAACTGGTACTTTTATTTGCCTTCCGTGATTTGAATGGTTTACAATATATGAGATATTGATACAGATGTAAATCATTTATCGAAGAATGAAAAAAGGCACAAATATGGCACATTAGTGACACACTTTCCTCCCAAAATTAGGTAATGGGCGAGGGAAACACGTCTTTGAAAAGCTTACTTATTTCCATTTCCATTTCCGTATGCATTTGTATTTATTTTTATACTTTAACACATGCAATGATGCAATGGTTTTCATTCTCACGAATTTTCACTTGAAGTTATGGTATTTGCACTCGAACTATTATAAGAAAGAAGGTAGAAGGTACGTCTAAGGAGAAGTCGAGAAGCCATTTGTATATTTGAATGCGTTGTATTATACCAGAGGTTTATTACGAAATCTTTTGTCGAACAAGAATGTTTCCAGTTGAACATGTATCTAGATGATTCAGATCATAGTGACTATTTGGCATTGAAATATTACTATTTGCTTCGGATCATACTGACTGTTTGGTTCATTTTTATTCAAATATGGGCTTGCTCACGAACCTTTGGGTTGGTTTTTACTAGGAGAATCGACTTAAAAATGAAGCCTGTCGGTTATCCTTCGTTTATGTTGCAGTTATAGAAATTGTCCTCATGCATTGACATTTGGATGTTAAATATTTTGATTATACTCCAAGGCCATGTGCTTTTTCTTTTTTCAGAATGGGAAATTACGGGAAGCTCTGGGAAAATGGGAGACTGCTCTTACCTTGATGCCTGAAAATGCAGTTTTACATGAACAAAAGTCACAAGTTCTACTTGAGATTGGGGAAGCTTGGGGTGCTTTGAAGGCAGCAACCAGTATGTTGCTTTCAATTACCTTTTACTGTTTCCATTGTCTAAGATTTTTCATATTGGTCGGTAAGCTCTATATTGAAATGACTTAGGTGATCCGTGATCGGTCTATAGGGTATATGCATGGTGATATGAACTGGGTTTATTGATTAATGAAGTACAATGTCAAGGGAAGAATTCTAGAGCTTCCCCTCTCTCCCACAAGTTACCTCATAAAATGATCAGAATAAGATACCTCATAAAATGACATTTTGTTTATGATCTGGGTGATTAAGCCATACCTTTTGTTATTCTTTTTTGTTGTTGTAAGGAACTTGCTTTTCCACATTTTTTTTTTGTTTTATTTATTTTATATGATGGCCTATATTTGAGTATTCCATTTAAATCTATTATTAAAATAACATCAAATCTTCATGCCCTTGAAGTTGAAATATCTATTTCTGAATTCTACATTGCAGGAGCTACTGACTTAGATCCGTCATGGGCTGAGGTACAACTAACTCTTAGACTGTCAGTACAATATTAATATTTCCTGCTACACCTTTTACTCTATCTTTGAAAACATCGGGCCTTCTTTTTCGTCTTCCATGTGTTTTGTCTTGGGGGATTCTATCCATTTAATTGCCTATTTTCTGTTGGGAACTTGAGTCTGGTATTCATTGGATCCATATAGTTGGATAGAACCATTTAGATCTATTTCTCTCGCAGACCAATGACACATTGCTCTATTATGGGAAGTTTACACACACTTATAGATTCAATGTTTTAATACCTTTCTTGGATTTCCCATCCAAGATAAGCTTGTTTTGCTTTGGATGTCTCTAGTAAGCAGTAAACAATTTTCTAGCCGACGACCTTTCCTTCTTGAGCTGATTTGCCGAGAACTTTAAACCTTTTAAAATTTCCTCATTCATCGTGCTGTTGACCTATGTTCAGTAAATGTGAAGAAGCTAGACTCATTTGTTAGTTTCTCAACTGATTTCTTGTCTCTTTTGATTTTGAATACAATCAGGCGTGGATCACTCTTGGTAGAGCACAGTTAAACTTTGGGGAACCTGATAGTGCTATAGAGAGCTTTGACAGAGCATTGGCCATTAAGGTACAGTGATTTTGCCTGGTTCATCATTTTGTATTTATACTAGTATTTACACTGCATTCCTTGTCCTGACACGATCGATCTGTCTAGTATACTTGCACGGTCAGTTAAAATCTAGCCTTCATAATAGTTTCCCAAAGAAACTTTATAAATGGTGACAGTTTCGATTGTTAATATACCAACCATTTTGGATGCTAGGCTCAGTCAAAA
Organism: Cucurbita pepo subsp. pepo; assembly: GCF_002806865.2. NCBI lineage: Eukaryota > Viridiplantae > Streptophyta > Magnoliopsida > Cucurbitales > Cucurbitaceae > Cucurbita > Cucurbita pepo. The sequence continues at coordinate 6,160,501 of NC_036650.1, read as the reverse complement.
GCTCTTGCATCATTTATCGTCCAACCAGCTCCCTCTTCGGCCTGATTGTTCATTACTGAATTTAAAGTTGAGAAACACGATTTATTCCCAAAAGCCCTTATAACTTACGGTCAAAGTCCATTAAAGCTTTGCTCTATAAGACATTGATTTGTTTTCTCGATCCCACATATTTTATGGTGAAGTAAAAATTTCTGTTGTGCACAGCCTGATTCTGGGGATGCCCAAGACGATCGAAAAACTGCAACGCATCTAATAAAGCGGCGAAAACAGCTCCATTCAGCTGGGTTAAGCAGTTCTGAAAATCGTTATTTTGTGGGAGATAAGTTGAACAACGTTGACGGTTTATGAAAGTGTAATCTGAAAAGGAATAGGATGAAGTTTGTAATTTAGGTTCTTAATGCATAGCTAGAGTTTCCCCCATGGCCAAAAGCAGCGTGTACCTCCTAAATTCATTGAAATCGCAGATAGTTTACAAGTAGTTACTAAATACCATGTGAATGTATAGTTTTCTTTCAAAATGTCCGTTTTAATAATTGTGTATATATATTCAACGACAATTGAAGCATTGACTTTTAATATGTTATGTTAGTGTATGGTCAATTTTGTAATGAATTGATTCTTTACCAAGAGGAAGAGAACTCGGGTCGGGTTGAACCCTGATTCGAAACCCAGTGTTACCTAAGCAGCGGGCCAGCCATACGAAGAACTCAACCCACGAACTAGAAATCCATGCCAGACGCAGCCCACGGTCCAGAGCTAGCCCAGATGCATGCATGAAGCCCAATCAGATTCGCGGCTTAGCGAGTATCCTCAGCCGGCCCAACTCCCACGTCCAGGAAGCCCACGTCAAGCCCATGATCCAGCAAGAAGCACCACAGCCCAGTATCTTAGGCCGGCCCAACTCCAACGTCCACGAAGCCCACATCAAGTCCGTGATCCAGCAAGAGCACCACAGCCCAGTATCTTCGGCCGGCCCAACTCCCACGTCCAGGAAGCCCACATCAAGCCCATGATCCAGCAAGATGCACCACAGCCCAGTATCCTCGGCCGGCCCATCCCACGTCCACGAAGCCCACGTCAAGCCCACGATCAATTTATTATTATTATCACTATATTATTACATTTGTGAGAGTTTGGTGTGCCAATTAATTTTTTTTTGTCATATTGACGTCAGCATTCTAAATTTATTAAAATTTCATTTTCTTCACTTTTACTAAAAATAAATTTCTTTATTAAAAAATTCATCTTACTCATCAGATCAAAATTAAGGGAGCAAACCTTTATATTTTCTAACTAATCGAATCGAGATCAAATTAAAACAAGAACTAGTTTGTGAACAACATCATATTCATAAACTCCTCAAAATCCAGCTTCCCATCCAAATTGGTGTCATAAGCTCGAATCATGCTTCTACAATCAACCTCGCTTCTATTTGCATCCCAAAGCTCAAGTCTCGACAGCACGTTTTCGAGCTCCTCGCAAGAAATGAAGCCATCACCGTTCACATCAAACACTTTAAAAGCCATATATACAATCTCCACATCTTCCTCTTCATCTCCATGCTCATCAACCAACCCACCCTTGCACTCGCCTTTATTTTGCTTCGATATGGACTCGTAAAAGAACAAGAACTCATCGAAGTCAAGGCTCGGTTTCTCGAGAAACGACTCCAACTCCTCCATGGTCAATTGGATGCCAATGGTGTCTAGGAGCCACTTGAGCTCCTGTACGCAAATGAGGCCATCCTTGTTCTTGTCGAGCCTGTTGAAGATCCTGAGCAAGTCGTTTGAGCTAATAGGAAGAGCCATGGTTATTGGGTTATTGGGTTAGCCGCCGGGTGCAGATTTTATAGGCAAATCAAAGGGAGAATTTTAAAAATCAATGGGTATTGGGGAAATTTGCTAGAAGTTTCTACTGTCGTTGTCAACGTTACCGTACAAGTCTTCATCCTATTGGAAAGTCAATGGTCAGCTCTAATATTGTCCATTGGTTATCGAGTTGAGAATTTATACAAAATTTGGAGATATTTTGGTCAAATAATGATCGAATTTCATGGACGAGTAATAGACACGACGAGGGATTGAAATTTTTGGTTAAGTTCAAATTTGTGTCGGTATCTACTAAAAGTGACATGAACTAAATGCTTCGAGTATGATCTAATCGAACGTTTTTAAAAAGTTATCTCTGAACTCATTCTAATTCGAAATGATTACTAACACCTACTACGTTGGCGTTCGTAATTTAGTTGAAAAGTGTTGGGGAGATGTTAGCTAGGCACATGTTCCTGGAAATTTCCAAGAGTCAAAAGGAAATATAACATAGAATATAGATGTGGTGGACATTAAGAAGGCGGTTTTGAGAATGAACACAAGCCAAGTGAGGGTCATTTTGAGGTGGGCTTACACCCCTTTCTCGACACGAAGAGTTATGGGTCAAGTTTCGAACATGTCGTTATATTGGGCAAGGGTATAATAAGATTTGAAAGATACCCAATTTCACCGGCTAATAAATACCATCTCATCTTGTCCGATTAAAAAATAGGAGCTACTTTAGTCACACAACAAACTTGGAGTAAATCTAACCGCAGCTGCAATATTTTGAGTTGGCAGATCTGGAGTCTAGACCCCACTTGGCTCGGGGGGATATAGCTCAGTTGGTAGAGCTCCGCTCTTGAGGGTCGTTGCGATTACGGGTTGGATGTCTAATTGTCCAGGCGGTAATGATAGTATCTTGTACCTGAACCGGTGGCTCACTTTTTCTAAGTAATGGGGAAGAGGACCGAAACATGCCACTGAAAGACTCTACTGAGACAAAGATGGGCTGTCAAGAACGTAGAGGAGGTAGGATGGGCAGTTGGTCAGATCTAGTATGGATCGTACATGGACGGTAGTTGGAGTCGGCGGCTCTCTTAGGGTTCCCTCATCTGGGATCCCTGGGGAAGAGGATCAAGTTGGCCCTTGCGAACAGCTTGATNATGACCAAAACATGCCACTGAAAGACTCTACTGAGACAAAGATGGCCTATCAAGAACGTAGAGAAAGTAAGATGGGCAGTTGGTCAGATCTAGTATGGATCGTGGTGAATATATGATCCCTAAACATGAAAAAAAATATCTTCCCACTTCCTTTTCCATTCTCCATTTAAACAAGAGTTCTCTACTCCGATTGAGACAAGTCGTGCAGAGTAAATAAACATCTCCATTTGAGTGCAGTAGAATCTACAGAGAACCCCATTTTTAGTCCGATCAGATCCAATCAAAGAATGGCTCGAAGTGAATTGATAGGGCTAATCCACTTAAAGCCCAAAAGCCCATATATATATATATATATGAAGATCCAAGTTTAGTGTATATATTTTGAATAGAATATATGATTGTGACACCGACATTACAACTTAAAAATAATGGAACCAAGACTTTATTAGGTTTATCGAAGTCGTCCTTTTGTTGTCTGTCCACTGTCCACTCCCCACACCCACCTCCTCAGCTTCTTGCAAAAGGAATAACCCCACTAATAATAATAATAATAAATTCTATTTTCTCCCAAAAATAAAAATACATATATATATATATATTTTTTTTTTCAAAACTATATTATTTAGACATCATTTATTACAACTTTGACAGAAAAAAAAAAAAAAAAAGACGAATTAATTTGCGTCGGTGGGGAAGAAAAAACATGGCGCACCGACCTCCTCAGTCGGGCCCCTCCCCTTCTTGTGTCTCATACTCAATAATGCTTCACCACACACACTCACTTTAACCAAATGTACGTCGCTATCAACCCTAACTTTATGACTTCTCCCGTACCCTAATAGATCTCTTACAATAATCGACGTTCTCTATCTTAAATTTGAACATAGTTGAACTGATTTAGATATTTGATATCAATGGCGTATACGCTTGGATCAACTTGTCTTTGTATAAACAAATAGTCTTCAAAAAGACGGAAAGAACTCATATCGAACAAGCTAGATCACCTCAATTGTGACCGAGACGACTTTATTTTGTAGAACTCATGTCGTTTACTTGAAACAAAACTGCTGTGCTCTTTTATTATTACCAATGTTTAATGAAGTTTATGTTCATAATCTGTTATGATAATCAACCAAAAGGAGCCTGAAATGGAGGGAGGAGGGCACATCACAAACATCCTCTCATCCTTCACCCATTCAACCCATGAATATACCGAATTGATGTCACTCCTCAAGCTACCCGGGTTGCGGTTCGGCGCATCTTAGTCGAAACTCGACGAACGGCTCCATCTGCCTTGCAAATACTCCTCCAATGAGATACTCTGCTCGACGCTGCTCAAGGAGAGCGAGTCATCGTCGACGTCGAGCAGCGCAACGTTGAGATGTGATTGGATATCGGATCGTGGACATACTTCATCATCTACAGTGTTACAATCCCCTACACCATTCATCTGTTGCCTTGACCATTTGGTTACATCTACATCACCTTGGAGAAGTTTTACAACCTGTAATCGAATCGAACCACGCATAAATTCATCGTCGAGTTTCGAGACATGAGAACAAATCGATTTCTTTTATCAACTTACAAGGCTCATTGGAGGCCTAGCTCGTGGGGCGCGTCTGATACAAAGGCTCGCTGCAAGAATTACACGCTCCATCTCGTCCTCGTCGTAGTTACCTCCCAAGCTAGGATCGAGTAATTGAGATACCTTCCCGTCGATTAAAATTGGCTTTGCCTGGATGATATGATTTTCATTTGAGAATGGAAAACGTCCATAACTAATTCAGCAACGATCGAGTTCTACGAGTTCAGAAGACATACCCACATGACCAAGCTTTCTTGGCCTTTCGGATACTCGGTGCTTATCGGTTTTCTCCCGGAAAGAAGTTCGAGGAGTACCACGCCATAAGCATAGACATCGATCTTGTCATTTACCTTGCCATACATGAAATACTCAGGAGCTAGGTAACTGCAACAAAGAGCAGTAACATTTAAACAAAAAATTACATCACAGACCAAAACACTTCAGAAGATTTAGAGATACAAACCCGAAGGTTCCTGCAACGTCTGTACACGTTACGTGCGACGAGTTCGATGCCTGTTTAGCGAGCCCGAAATCTGATAACTGAATTACGAAAACAGATATAATGAGTATCAATCTAGAAGCTTAGTACATATAGAATCATGTCTACTAGTACATCACCTGCGGTTCGAAATCATCAGATAACAAAACGTTCGACGATTTAACATCCCTATGGATCACATGCTGAGCATCGTCGTGGAGATAATCCAACGCCTCAGCTACACCAACAGCTACCTTGAATCTTTCATTCCAACCAAATGCATTTGGATTCTTTCCATTTCCTAGTTCAACTAACATAAAATTCATGGATAGTAACGCTTTAGCAGGGGACGGTTGCTAGTTCTCGAGACGAAAAAAACAGAGTTAGGACTTACGAGTACCGTGAAGGATTTCTTCAAGACTTCCTCTTGAGAGAAAATCATAAACCAACAAGAACTTGCTATTTTCAAAGCAAAATCCCAAAAGGGATATGATGTTCTTATGGCTTAAGGAGGTAACGGTCTCGATTTCGACTACGAACTCCTTTAGAACGTCTTCTGATGGCTTCAAGATCTTCACAGCAACCTCCTTGCCATCAGGAAGACAACCTCTGTAAACTTGGCTGCTTCCTCCTTTCCCAATCAAATTTTCTGAAAAAATAAGGATCTAATCGTTAGAAGACAACACGAAATTTACAAGTCATGGAAGAAACAAGACATACCAGGTAAGAAATTCGATGTCGCTGTAACGAGTTCATGATAAGTAAACAATCTACAAGTCGACGAGTATTTCTCGTGAAAACCTTCCAATTCTTTCGGTGAGGTTTCCGAACAAGACTCCGGGGAGAGCAGAGATGTCACTGGTTCAGAACCCACAAGAACCATAGCTCCATTTTCCCCATCAAGACCCAAATATTGATCAGAGGTATTAGTTTTATAATCCAAAGCAGCAGGGTAAGGCGGAGATCGGCTAGGCAACCTCATTGCCCATTGAACTACAGAGATTTTCTTAGCCATCGATCGATCGGAAGAACGTTGTCGATCCGATTGACCTGACTGATCGACATGTCGAAGCAGAGGCCAACCGGGTTTCACTTCAGGCAATTGCTTAATCAAATTAGTAATCGAGCTTAACGCTACCTCAACATTATGTACTGGAACTATAGCCAAAGATTCATCATGTTTATCTCCATCACCAGAGGATATATCAGCAGATTGCTCCACAGAAGTCGACTCCGATCCACAAATCGAGCAGTTCTGTTTATCGGTACCGACAATTATGGCTTTGGCTAATCCCTGGACAGAATCCTTACCAATTCCCAGAGTACCGCCGTCCCTCGCCAACAGAGAAGCAAAACTCTCACCCCTTTGAACTTTGTGAGGGCTACCAGACGATCCATAAACTGCACAGAGCAAATTGCTCTGGCGTTGTTCATCTTTTCCTGAAAATTTTGCATAAATCAAAACTCAACAGAAGAACACAAAGACATCAAATGAAGAACACCCATGATACCTTGGCAGTCGCCTATGGCCGCCACTGAACAGCCCTCTCGTTCGAACATCACCTTCCCATTATGAACAGCGAGTACCCAAAAATCCTTGGGTAACTTTCTGGCGCAGTATTTGGCAACGGAAGTCGATGAACGGATTTTGTGAAGCTTACGAGCAGTCCCAACAATCACGTTCGTAGCACGATACGATTTCGCTTCACGAACTAAGATCTTCCTTGCCGATGCTCCTCTGCAGATTTTGAGCTTCAGATCCACCTACCAAAAAAACGATTCCAAATTGTTTCGAAAGAGAACCCCCAAATTAGAAATCAAATTCAAAGAGATATCAATTAGCATCGACAAAATGGGAAGAACATTAAACCTGCTTCAAGTTACAGAAGCCTTCATAAACAGCCAACACAGAATCAAACGCTTTTACAAGAGAAAGAAGCGAAGATTTCCCATCTTGATTCACAATTTCTACAGAACCCATTTCACAAAATCGATCAAAATCACTAAAACATTCAACAAAACTCGAAAATCCCACCTACCCACATCAAGAATTCAAACCCTGAACTCACCATCGTTACCAAGAACATGAAGAGCGATCACAAGGTCACCAGGCTGAGCGACCTTAACCAAAGCCCAAGTCAACAACTCTCTACTATGAGAGTCCAATTTCATGCCCACCAACACAGTCCGGCCGCAATTAACTGGAAGTGGCTCGACGGCGACCCCATTTTGGAGCAATTTCATGTTGAAAGTCGAAATTGAGCCACAATTTTGAGTACCTGTCCGTCAAGCTCCGTCGTGGTCGTCGATTCGCCGGTGGGAGAGGACCATTTCTGGTTTATTTAAATTTTTATACGATCAAAAGCATCGAGAGAGACGGGTTTGTGGTAAAGCATGCGATAGTTTGATCGCTTTTCAAGTTCGCAAACCAGCCGAGAAAGTGGCTTAAAAAAGAAATTAAATATTAAATAAAATAAAAATTGAATCCAAATGAGAAATGTTCGCCTACATCCGCTCCTATTTTAGTCAAAATTATCCCAACCATGTAAATTGTGATTCAACTATAGTGTTACACTTTACAATTACATTTATACCCTTTTAACCCACTTTTTTTTTCTTTCTCGGGAATGAAAATTGGAAATTTATTTATTTATTTATCATAAATATATTACTAAATTCGCCAATTTGTATTGTCTAAATTTGTCAAATTATATCCATTTTTAATTTAAATTTTGAATTAAAAAGCATTAAAATTAATTTTTCTTTTGTTAATTTGTATATTAATGGAATTAAATAAATATTAGAAATTACTAGATTTTATCCCAAATTTAATTCGATGAAATTGAAAATCGGATAAAAATAATAATTTTTTAATCTCAAATTTAAACAATTAATAAATCAATAAATAAAAACTATAGTATATATTTTAGTTATAAGGTATTTATTAATTGATTGAGGGAATCATTATTGCCCATCTCACTCACTTATTATACCAACGCGATTTCCCCATAAATATATATATATATCTTATTTATTCCAAATCGTGCAGATTTATTTCTTATAATATATAGTTTTCAATTAAATTATATATATATATATATATATATATATATATGTATATATATATAATATAATATTTTATTTAATTTTGAAATAAATGGGCATCCGACAACAGTGGGGCCGTCGCTTCCAATCAATGCCACCGACCGCCGTCATAGTTTCGCTTCCAAAAGCTGAATATGTTATCCGAAGCAATCAAACGAACCTGATTGTCCCCTTTAATGAGAAAAGTCAAAATATTTTAATAAATATTATTCTTTTTAAAGTTTTTAAAAATATATAAATTATTGTTGAGATGGAAATTTTTTGTTTTAATAATAATTTTAATATCGCACCGGGTTAATTTCTCGTTTTTTAGTTTTGACTTTACTAAATTAATAAGGGCTTTATCTCGAGAGAGATGGGGTCCTCGATCTAGTTGCGAAAGAGGGCGGGATGGCTTTGAGGCACCATAGATTGCACCGTTGACCAAGCCACGGGAGAGTCAAAGTCGAGGAGGTCAAACCACGCAAACTAGTTCTTTAAGGTTCCGAAGCTCAGCAAATGAGAAATCTCGTTTGGGAAAAACGAGGGTTAGAATTATTCTTGAACGAGGTAAATATGTTTCTCTCTCTTACTATCAGTACCTCGTGATCTCTTCAAAGATCATTACGAGCCCTATTGTATGTATTCGAGAATTTATTGTCTCAATATTGTTTGACCTAATTTCCGAGTACAACAACCCTGGAACTGAAGGTATCCATCTCTAGAGCAATTGAAGTAAGTTAGATTGGTTAAGAATTTCCTCCTCACCCATCGGAAGTGCAACTCAACAGCCAACGACCTTGCCCGACAAACTTACCCTGTTCCAAACAGTTCGAAATTTGGATCAACGACCACCCACCTAGCTAAATGACTACGGTTGTTCAATTAGGCTCCAGTCGGGCTAATGTTTGACAAAATTATTAAGTTCGTTAATAATTAGTGTTAATTTGTAACCCGACTATTATAGCGTGTTTGGCAATAGAATTAGTTCCGTGACGGGTATGGTTTAGTCCTAATTTGGTGGTACCAAGAATTAGGAGGAAATTAAAATATGGTCTTGAATTGAAATTAATGTTACGTTTGGAAGTAGAATTGGTACCATATTCTAAATTAGGTATTACTTTAATGTTATGGAACTAGTTTAGTCTTTGATACGTGCACATATCACAATCCAATTATTCTTATTTAATTTAATTTAATTTAATTTAATTTCCAACTTCCTTTTATTTTATTTTTATTTTTAAATAATGAAAACTATTACCCATTATTTTAAATCTAAATTTAATTAAGTCCTAATCACTATTAAACCCCATGATTAACCAATATCTCGTGATTAAATGATATCATTACGGTTGAGATATAATATTTAGAGAATATATTATTTATGGAATATATCTTAGATATTATATATTAATATTTTTCTCTTTATATTTTGATTTATAGTATATTTTATTTTATTCTCAATATTTAATTAATTTATATTTTCGTTGTTAGTAGGTATTAATTGCTAGCTTGTATCATATTTAAAACTTATATGAATATCATACCTTCGATCCCAATTCTATTTCTCATTCTTAACAATTGCTCTTGTCGTTCAAGTCCACTGTTTTGGCCTATTATGTACTGTTATCAGTCTCACGATTTTAAAACGTGTATGCTAGTGGTGTGTTTGGACATTGTGAAATCCTATGTCGGGTTGGAGAGGGAAACAAAATATTTCTTATAAGGGTGTGGAAATATCTCCCTAGTAGACACGTTTTAAAACTGTGAGGCTGATGACGATATGTAACGGGTCAAAACAGATAACATATGTTAGTGGTGGGCTTGAGTAGTTACAAATAGTATTAGAATCAATCATTGGATAGTACAAGACACTGGTTGAAGTAGAGCTAGATTCTATTCATAATACACGCATTTTCAAATCTTGAGGGGAAGTCTGAAAGGAAAAATCTAAAGAAACAATATCTGATAGCGGTGAGCTTGAGATATATGTTTTTCAAACGCGGAAAAATGTCAGAAAAAATATTAAAAAAAACAAGATGTCAAGCAAGTTACCTGACAAAAAAAAAATTGTGAACGTGGTAATGTAAGAACATAACATTTCTCTTTGAATATGTACTTCATCGAAAGAATTGTCTAAGAACTATGACACGGAGCCTCGAGCGTTATAAGATTCTTTCTTTAATTGATCCATGCGAAAAACGGTGACCCATAGAGTCCGTTTCTTATCGGTGACCCTAGAAATCAAAATAACATAATTAAGACAAAATTATGATATTAAAACGAACATAAAACTCGAGTAATATACGAAGAAGCATGCATAAGTTGAGATTAATATGAAAAAACTTATGAAGATTGGGTTGACAACCAAGAACCCTAGCATTAAATATGGAGGGAGTTCAGGCTATCTCCGCCGCAGAATCTTTACCGCCATGCACACGCGCCGACAACCACGGTGGCTCCGAGGATGGTGCGGCGGTGAACAGATTAAACGCGAAGGAAAACAAAGAAGAAAAAAGGAATGGACTAGCTAGCAGTGGAGAGATGAAGAGAATAAAATAAAATAATAAAATAATGAAGTTAGGATTATAGAACGCCGACCGGTTTTTAATAACGGTCAACGGTAACATCCTTGCCGACGATATAAATAAGTGTCGGTACAAAAAAAAAAAAAAAAAAAAAAAAAAAAAAAAAAAAAAAAAAAAA
>NC_036650.1:6044730-6149451 GCF_002806865.2 Cucurbita pepo subsp. pepo | reverse complement strand
TTTTTTTAAATATTTATTATGTGTAACAGCTCAAACTTACCCTAGTAATTATTGTTTGTTTTGATTCGCTGTCAATCTCATAATTTTAAAACGTGTCTGTTAGTGAAAGAAATGTTTCGTTCTCCTCTTCAACCAATGTGGAATCTCGCAATTTACCTCTTGGGGGCCAGCGTCCTCCCTAACACACCACTCGATATCTGAATCTGATTTCATTTATAATAAATGGTATAAGAGCTAGTCACCGAACGGTGCGAGACACTGGTAAAAGTAGGGCTAGATTTGCTTTATATAAGATGCGTTTTAAAATTATGAGATTGACAGAAATACATAATAGGACAAAATAGACAATATCTACTAGAAGTCAGTTTGAAGAGATGGTCGGAGGTTCAATTTTATTATTTCTTATTAATTAAAAATGAGATAATAAAAATGTATTAAAAAAAAAAGGACTAAAATGAAATAATTTCCGACGTGGAAAGATAAAAGTGAAAATATTAAATTAAATATTGGTGGCGCCAAGGGCACACCAGACAGCGGCGATATGGGAGGTCGACTCGTGGGATACGGAGTTGGCGCGAAGTCCAATCGATTAAATTGGTGACGTCGGCAAAACCCACCCTCCGTAACGGTGCCACGCAAGCGTCTTCTAAATCATCATCACGTGATTCCACACACGTGGCGGGTTCCACGCGAGAAGACTCTGCTCTGTGGGCCCTACGCATCACGTGCACCCAAGCTGCCGCCCACGTGCATCACTGCCAGTAGTTTTACTTGATCCACGTTAACGGATTATCACGTCATCAAACAATCAAATATAAATTACTGACTCTATTTTATAAATTTATATATATATTTTAATATTTTAAAAAGTATTTAATACATTTTAATTTTTAGATTTTATGTTTAATATATTTCTAAAATTAAATTTTAGGTTTAATAATTAAGCAAAAAATTAGATACAAAATTTAAAAAATAGAAATAAATTTTATATTGAATAAATAATTCTTAAACCTTAATAAATTTCAACTTGAATTTAAATGTTGCTTAAAATAGGTTAAATTACCTATTATAAGTTATAAATTTAATTAAGGATGATTTTGGGTATTTAATCCATAGTATTATATTTAATTATGGTGATGATCTGTCATTACACGTTGAATGCTAAAATTGGTATTTTGTTTAAATTACCTAATTAACAATACTAATTTATTAAAATTAAAAACCTTTTATAATTAAGAAATTAAATAGACTTTGGAAATTGAAGTAAATTGTATAACGTAAATATATAAATAACTAAATTAATAAAAATATTAGAAATATGAAATTATAAAGAAAATAAAGGTGGGTAAATTAATATTAAAATTATGAGCACGAAAGAAAATAAGGTGTCGGTGGGTGAAATTACGTGGATTTATATCCACAAAAACAAATAATAAATTAATAAATTAATAAATAAAAAGTCCGTGGGTTTCACGTGCTCATAGTATTAAAAATCCTGCCCACCCATTTAATTAATTTTTTTTTTCTAAATAAATCAAACATTATGGGAGGGGGTCACCTACTGCATTTAATTCTATTTTCGGTGGCCCTAATTTTACTAACTATATTTAAAATTATTAATTAATTTTTAAAAAAACCCACTTTTCATAAAAGGTTGATGCTTAAATTATATTTAAAATTATTAATAAATTAAAAGGAAATCTCACTTTTCATAAAAGGTTGATGCTAAATTATCTTTTTGGTAATTTTATTCGAATAAATAAATTATTTTAATTCTCCGTATATTATTAGTAAGATTATTATGGAATTTTAAGTTAACCACGTGGAGGGTGAACGTTTAATACTTTAATATTATGATCAATAATAAAATATTTTCAATAATTGAGTTAGTTATCAGGCTGGCATAAAATCATAAAATTACTTATGTTATGAAGAAATTATCTTTAATCGGTATGACGTTTCTTAATTTAAATATATTTTTTTAAAAAGGAAAAAGAGTTTTCACATAAAATGTAAAGCCAAAAGAAGCGTTTGGTGTCGGTTGCTATTAATATAGAAATAATAATTTGAAGGAATTACTATTACACATAATCAAAAACAATAATATAATTAAATATCCGAAGATATGACGTAATAAATGTGGGTGAATATTTTTGAATAAAAAATAAAAAATAAAATGTAGCTGAATATTGTGAAAGATCTGATGATGGTCGACGTGGCACTCGCTTTCAACGATCAACGTCTCAGATCTCACCGTCCCTTCTCCTAACCCTATCCCACAATTATTGGGCTAATAAATAGAGATCATTTACCACTTTATGGGACTACAAAGATATTATAGTTGGATTCTTATCCCCAATTGCTTGTCTAATGTATTTTCCTTTCTTGGTACATATTTATGGATTATATATATATATATATATATATATTATCCGTGAACATATTGAGCAATATAATAGAGAAGTAAAAATTGGAAATACAAGTATTGTACTTCAAGTAGGTGACGACATTGCTCGTATTTATGGTCTTGATGAAGTAATGGCATGTGAATTAGTCGAATTTGAAGAGTGTACTATAGGCATAGCTCTAAATTTAGAATCAAATAATGTTTGTGTTGTTTTAATGGGTGATGGTTTGCTGATACAGGAGGGAAGTTCAGACAAAGCAATAGGAAGAATTGCTTAGATACCAGTAAGCGAGGCTTATTTAGGTCGTGTTATAAACGCCCTGGCTAAACCTATTGATGGCTGAGGTAAAATTTCAGCTTCGAGTGGCTAGTTTTCTCTACCTGTAATTCAATATGGAAGAGGGAAGCGAAACTGCACACTTTTATATTCATATCATAGGACTGAATAGGTGTCTCATGGTGTGAGCCAAATGGCTCATTGAGAACAGAAGAAAGTAGAACCAAAGGCAGGTCAAACTCACATTGTATTGTTTAATGAAGTGGTCAATCATAGACTAAATCATGACAGTAATTGTTCTTTTGAATTCGTTTTTCATTGCAATAACTCGTTTTGAGTTCTAAGCATTGTTACACGTTTTAATACAATGAAAATGAGGGTGACGGTTTGAATCTCTAATTTAATCATCAAACACAGTTCATGTTTGCCCGACGATTTTACTATGTTCAAATTGGACATAGAGGAAAGCTTGAAAACTCTGACCTATTGATTAAAGCTATATGCTAAACAACTAAACTATGTTCAAATTGGACATAGAGGCAGTCTAGAAGGCAAGCACGACGAATTTGGCATCATTTAAGAAGATGCAACATCAAAATCCACGAAACCATGGCAAAAGAAGTTGTTAATCCAAAAATGACGCTTTAAGCCACACACAAAACCAATAAAATGAAGAGTAGCGACTAAGAAGAAACCTTGCGGCAGTTAACTCAAATGATTCCTACTAAATTCATTAACCACCAAACAACTTCTCTCCCTTATTTCTCAATCCTTCCCTCAGCTTTCAATGGAATATGAATCAACCAACCAACCAAGAACTTTTAACCACCCGAAAACGAAACCTGATCTTCTTACACTTCAATCGGTTCAACATACAATACTACTAAGTTTTTGCACATACATGATATTGTTTAAGAGAAAATTTACTAAAAACAGGATGAAAATAACTGAAATTTCTAATCAAACAATGTTTCTGAGCCGTTATAGTATTGATGATAATATATAATGATAATTATAGATATCCAGCGTCTCTAAATTTATCCCAAGTAATGCAGAGACAAACAAAACAGGGCCTTGTTTCTAAATTTATCCCAAGTAATGCAGAGACAGATAGACAGAACACAGAACAGGGTCTAGTTATTTCTCAAATTGCCCCACTCATTTTCTCTACCTCCCTAAAAATCCTATTGTTCTTCTCCATCTAAAATACCCCACAAAACTGAAAAGAAGCAATCCTCTAACCACTTCCAAATATGTTTAAAATTACCTCTTTCATGTCCAAATCACTTTCAACTATGTTTTTAATCATTCATGAAGGGATTTGCCTGATAAATTTGGAACCCGGGTTACATAATAAAATATATTAACAGCTATAAATTGATGAACAGAATAAAAAAAGTTGCGTATAATACTGAAAAGAACGTGAGACCAAATGCTAGCAAAGTTACTATGCACATCAAATTTAGAACACTTCTTCATGATCACAAGTACATAGATACCTTATATGTAAGAGGTCAACGACCTGGAGAGAAGAACCATTCAATATATGTAGAACAGGAACTTCATGATTAATCATCCGCAGGAAAGAGGAGAAACCAACGGAAAGCAGAAATAACAGAATGGAAAAAGAAAGTCATCAGAACTCTGAGTAAAAACTAAAATATTATAGAACAATAATTTGCAAAGACACATTTATTAGAATATCAAAACAAAAATGAAGGGTTATCTACTGCAAGAGTCCTACCTAGAGTCATTCACATTATTTGGTAGACATAAGAGAGTACCTGAGAAGAATTCATGCTGCAGACCATTTTCATCAGTAATGCAAAATTTCCCTCATGAATAGCGATGAGAGAACTCCATTTAGCAACTTGTTTCCAATCCACCCCGATAAGAACAGCTTTATAAATACAGAAAGATGCGCAACTATAGACAACGAGCTTTTAATAAATCATTACCTATGTTCCAAATAGAAGTTAAAAATAAATAAAAGCGGCGTTCATTCATACAAATGCACAAGTACTCTCATCCGACATGGGTCATGTTGCAGAATAAGTGAAACAGCTTGAACGGAAAATGAAGAACTATTTTGAATCTCCAATAATAAAAGGCAAATGACAGCAAGAATCAATTAAGATTTTATTTTCTCGGGATCTTTAACCATTGCACGTCACAATTTAATTTTAGTGAGAAAATGATTTACAAATAAGAATGCCTACCTATTTGAGGTGTTGATTGATGGATAAAGATCCAAAACCTCATATGCTGATGGAAGCAAAGATCAACCTCATGCATAGTACTACAAATGCTGGAGTAAGAGCACTACCGTACTGAAGTTGAAGAAACCTTCCATTGAGTAGTATCAAACCTAAGTAAGAAAAAGAACTGAGAATACATTGGATTCTATTGAAATTTCAGTAGATCAAGAGTTTCCTACGACTCAACGCTGATTTTGGTTCTGCAAATGCTGATAAAAATCATCATTAGCTTTATCTCCTCTACCGCTTGCTTCATCTGAGCAATATGGACTTATCCCTTCGTTGGGTATATTGTCATCACCTGGAGTGCTCACCCCACTTCTGAAGTTCCCCTGGTATCCCCACTGATCCGTTCTCGGGGGGGCAAACTTTGTATTACGCCACTTTTCCTGCCTAAAGTACTTTCTTCCCAAGTCATACGATGATTCCTTTGCTCGTTTCGATGTTTGTTGGATGTTTGATAGATTGCATGAATCCTGTTGGTAATTAGTACTTGTACTAGGAGGGTTTTCTTCTGAGAAAGAAGTTCGAGAATCATGGCAGTTGACCTGCATTTCTTGAGAAGATTGTTCAACTGCAGTACCACAGGCAGACGTAGGCGGGCCTCGCTTACCTCGGGGATATGGTGGTAGGGGTGGAAAAGGATGAAAAGGCACTCCAGGAGCAACATCCCAACACTCCAGATTCTCTGCACGGGACGTTCCACATTGCTCAACAATAGAAAACGGAATTCCATAGGACACAGGCAAGCAAGAAATGAATTTTTCCTGTGGGTACCCAACCGTGGAAAAAGCACTACTCAATTTGCCAATACTCTGTCGGGGAGGATCTAAACCTGTTGAAAAAGCACTTGAAGAAGCCACGGGGAGACTGAAAGGAGAAAATCCAGGAGGAATATCTTCAGGGATGTTCTGCACTGCACTGTCTGCACTGATATCATCGTCTTGGCTACCACGTACTCCAACAGAATCAGAGAGGGAGAAATCCTTATCATCACTGTTTACCTTGTCTATCAGCATTGACACCACTCCAACACTACTTAATTGGCTGGAATTGAATTGCTGCACAGATTTTGATTCAAGCTTCTGCTCCTTGGATCTCAGATCTAGGCTTGTGTCTGCAGGCTGATCCCATCGACTCTTACGCTTACAGACTTTTTGTCCATTCAATGAGTGACCAGCTGTGGAAGCCATAGAACAGACCTCTGCAGGATGAGCATCTGGCAGAGATGTAGACATTGACTGTTTCACACAATCAATTGCATCTGTGGGTCTGGAATCCTGATCACGCCGATAACTGTGTGATGCTGTAAACCTACTGCAGTTTGAACCCCTGTAAACTTCCAATCTTCCATCCTCCCTCTCAGAGTAAATAAATTTTCTGGTATGTCTGGGGAACCATCTGTCCCGAAAACTTCGAGCAATTTGATGTACCTACACATCCATGCTTAACTAATCAAAACTGAACTTTGGTAGCTTTTGGCCAGACATAATACCTCGTTAAGACTTTCCATTTTAAAGGAAAAGGATCGTGAATTATATTTGAATGTTTTTGGACATTTTCAATAAAGAGTATTAGTGGCGTTCTTAGAAAATTGTCTAGATGCAGCACACTTGAAATAAAGATCATTTTTACCACCATCTTTGAGTATACTGGAGGTCTTAAAGTAATTACTCTTTTCTTGATACATTGCAAATAGAACATGTGAACCGTGATTGAGTGACATTTGCATAGATCATTCATTTGAAGACCAATGTCTTATTGCCCTTTTCGTGATTTCACTCTTTAATATAGTCAAGCTATGGGAAGCCCTTTTACAGAACCAGATATATATTTTTATATTGAACTTTCATTTGTAGTTAAAGTTCTTATACTCTACTACTTTTTGCAATAATGCTCTTTACGGAATAGGTCAATCAATACTCTAATAATTTGTAAATGATACCTGTTTGTCATCATGCTCTGTCAGCGACAGTAAAGAGTCCCTTAAGCTGTACAAAAAGGAAGCAAATTTTAATTTGCACAATTGACAAAAGGAAGCAAATTTTCTAAGATCAATCTAATTGCAAAGGAAGTGGAGGAAAAGAAAAGAAAGTTGAGCAATCAAAGTTGATCTTCAAGAGATCAATTAAAGAGTGGATTGGAAATTGTTTACAAAGCTCCGAAAGCATGGAAAAAAAAAAGGGATAATGGGTATCACTTATAAATTTTTCTCATTTGTGATTAATCTTGGAAATCATAAGCTCCTAAGAGAATCAATTTTTTTCATTTGTCTCTATGCTATAGAGGAATTTACTCAATTGAATAGCTGAAACGTCAACCTAATATCCCAATTTCTCCTAGCTGGTGCATTTTGTGCAAAAGATGTAATGAGACAGTGGATCATATCTTCTTTAATTGTAAATCTGTCTCAAGTGGTGGCCTTCATTGCCCAAACTCTTTGATATTCTCAATGGTGCTTTTCTAGAATGATCAAAGAAAACATAGATCAAGTTTTCCCATTCAAGCCACCTTTCAGTTGATTTTGTCAAAAAAGAAAGTTGGTTTGGGGGGTTGATTGATCTAATCCCTGTAATAACCAGTCCTCTTGTCACCATGCTCCTACAAAATGATTTGAGAGCTGAATGCTTTCAAAGATCTCGGCAAACCCGTGTAATATATATAGTGGATTTGGGCGCTCTAGCCTGAACGAATCATATTTCGGCTATTACCTTCTACATTACTATGCCACTGATGATCAGTGTTCACAAGAGTAAAACGGTTCAATGTCTTACAATGTTTAAGCAGCCAGTATTTTTGTCGGAAGGAGACTCAGACGATCACGGATTCAAGCTATAGCAAACAAGACAACTAGTAGATCCGGGGGGAAGTGTCGCATTCGGAATTCAGATTAAAGAATTTCTCGAATGATCAAGTTCTTTTTGGATCAGTATGGATAAATGAGCCTCAAGAAGAAGCAAAGCCTGAGGCCATTCTTCTCCAAACAGGAACCCCCGAATAAAGGTCACTTGAATTTTGTGTAGCGGGCAAAGGGAAAAAAAAGCCATCATGATCAGAAAAAGGTAGTCTTGGTCACTACATTGGCCCTGTTTCCCAACATTTCAAATAGTTGGTGGATCGAGTCCTCAGTATCTTTCAACGAGAAAAAGAGGATTTGAGGTACCAACGCTATAAAAGTTCTCCTTCAGAACTTTGGTTTGAAAGGAATAGAACATTCCAAGAACCTTTTGTAGATAAATATTTTAATTGGAAAGCGTGAATGGTTAAGCTTCAGATAAAGTTTTTACTGTACACCTTTGTGTAAATATCCTCCTAAGCTATTGGTAACAATTGGAGTGCTTTTATATGAGTGCCTAGGAGATAAATCAGGAATTCTTATCTCCTGTATTCTTCATCTTTAGAGTATTTTATTTCTCATCTTAAAAAAATATTAATACCTTTGATAATATCTTCATGATGAACGTCCTTTATTAAAAACTTTAAAAGGCAAAGAAAAAGTAGACATCATGAAGAAACTGAAGTCTTCATTAGCACATCTCAACAAATTTAAACTACCACATGGTTCACCGCTATCTGCATAATGACTAGGAAATGACTGTTTGAAATTAAGCATCACAATCTCTAACCTTTCCATTCCAGGGCAAGGAGGACCTCCATTAATATGCTCTGAGGTGAGTATCTCTCTCATAACCAAGTATTCTAGGACCTGCAGAAGAGTTTGATCATTAAATCCTCCGTTTGGAATTAAAAAAAAATTCAATAAATGATTTAAAGATAAAGAACTGTTTGGAACGAATTTTTTTTTTTAAATGAACCTAATCAAATTTTTGTGTTTGGATGTTAAGGAGAAAAGAAAAGAAAATACAAAATTTAGTAATATAGACTTTTAAATTTGATATATCAGATAAGTCATTTAACTCCAAATTCAATGCAATCCTGCAAAATCTGATCATTTAGTCAGGAAAAGCTTAAATCTAACAACACAGTTTGATTTTTTTTTTTTTTTTTTTTTTTTTTTTTTTTTTTTTTTTTTTTTTTTTTTTTTTTTTNTAGTATATCCTTCTCAAGCAAGTCCAGCAAGTGCATGGACTAGATCAAGGAAAGAAAGGGGAAAAGCCATACTCCCTCCCTACCGCAAGGATGTGCTTGCCCTATAAGTATACCTAACTTGGAAAAGGTAAAAATGCTACACAGAGGAAACAACATTCCTCCTAATACGCTACGGAGTAATATATTAAATAAATAAGATATATTTTTGGTTACGATATCAAAAACTTTATAACTTTTTTGTAAAGATTGAAAATCTGAACATATTGCATTGGTGCTCTATAAAACTATACTTTCATCACCAAGTCTAGCCAGAGATTGAAATCCGTACCACATTTTCCTATTCCCTCTCCCTATACAAAGCCAAAAAGGTTGGCATTTACCACCTCAATCATTTTGAAACAACCGTTTGTAATAATTCACTTTCAATATAATCGCAAGTTGTTTTCATACTAAAATTCAGTTTCTTCGCTAATTACATACTGAACCCTGTTTATTCTTAGTTAAAAGAGGAGCAATTGAACAAACATTTTGCTGCGCTGTTCATTAGACACGTTATGAAGATAAGGAAAGAACTAGGAAGTTCCTTCCCAATTCAGAAAAGAATATTGCAATTGCCATCAAATGTACTACCTTCAAAAGCTTCCGAAGAATCGGTATCTTTTTGAAGTCACTTCTATATTGCTTCATTATGTTATGCAGCATCCGCAAACCTGAGAGCAAAAAAAGGGTGCATAATCAGTTTATGATATTCTATAAACCAAATAGTACGACAAGAAGGCAACAGAAATTATACTCAAAGACCACAAAAATAGAAAATGAAAAATAACAATAAACTGGGGGAGACTCTACCGTTTTTGTTTATTATGTCAGTCAGTACTACTCGTGACTTTGTCTTCAAAAGAGCATCAAGGATCATTGACAGATCTCGATTGCTGTAAAAAAAAAAAAAAAGCATTCAATACTATCACATACATAACATAAATCACTGTTCATATTTGGAACATAAAAATAAAATAATAATTTAAGGCAACCTCTGAATGGCTTCATTTATACTATCAGATGCATAACATAAATGACTGTTCATAATTTGGAACATCAAAAAATATATTAATAATTTGAGGCAACCTCTGGATTGCTTCACCGCTGGCACTTGCACCTGATGCAGCAGTCAGGAGAAGAAGTTTTAAGTATCCTTTAGGGGCGTCCTGTTAGAGGAAGAAAAAGCTTATGAGTACGTGAACACTGCAAAATCTCTGAACGAAAAATAAGCACACTGCAGCAGATGCAAATCCACTTTTTTTTTCCTTTGGGTTTGAGTAAAAACAACACCTTTTTATCAAGAAAGAACGAAAGTACAGAAGAATATGCTACATCAACAGAAACCAATACTCTGATCCATGAAGAAAAAAAACACAGCAAAATTATATGTAGACTAAGCAGCTGATGGTAAAGCATAAAAGAGCGCATTAACCATTCATTGCCACCGGCAAATAAAACCGATAGAATAACAGAAAGTTCACAAGTCAACATGCGGAAAGTTATGACGACTCACTTTTCTTTTGCTAATTCCCCCTTCAGCATCCAGGAGTTCATTAAGCTTCTCCTCAACTGAAGCATTAAATACCATTAACAATTAATAAGCACGTCACGGCTATTTAAGCTACAGCTAGTATTCCAAATATCACTAACCTGCTTCAAAGCGGTTACCAGGAGAACCATCTACCAATCGCTTGGGCTTTACAGAGGAAATCTGGGGCCTGTTAGTTATTTGAACTTTTTCTACAGAGCTAACTTTTCCTTTCTTGATGGAACCTGGTTTACGCGATGTTTTCATCCGAAGATGCGACTTTATATATACTTTCTTATCTTCAACAGCATCCAGCTTAGACTTCTTACGAGCGTCAATGTCAACAACTGATAACTTTGCCTCCTGCTCAATAGAGCATGTATTTTTGTCAGAATTATTGTCACCAGGAGATATTTCTGGCTGATCCAAAAACACAGGTTGGCTCGTCACATCTTCAGTCTGATGGGTAATATCAGCCAGTGGAGTAGGTGATGCTACCTTTGAGTCTTCGAATTCCAACGAACTGTGCAATGGTGAAATTGTAGAGGCAGAAAGGTTAAGAGGATCCTCTTTTGCTTCTGAAATCTTCGAGGCAGAAAGCTTAAGAGTATCCTCTTTTTCTTCTGAAATCTTAGATTCGACAGCAGTTCTGATAGGTTGATCTTTCTTATCCCTAACCCCTTTTATATGTTCTGAGGGTTGCTTTTTAACACCATCCAACAAACTAACTGCAGTTGGCAAGTTATTATTCCAACTTCTACCATCTGGACGAAGCATCACTGGTTCTGGAAATTCTTCATCTGAATCACTTTGAATAATGACCTCAGAATTGAGGGGGTCTCCTCCTATGTAACCTCGACATTGGAAAGAACCACAATAACATTTTTTTGCAGCAGCCCCAAATACCCTAACATAATTGTAGTCAAATGTCACCTCTTCACCCTGAAACATAAAGAAATGGAAAGGATATGACTTCTTGCTAATGCCTAAGGCACTCAAACAAGAAATTGATTAAGCATTGACAAATTGACATAAAAAGCAAGAGTACTCTTCAGTAAATAAAGAAGCACGCAAGAAAAGGTTTGGAACTCCAAACATATCTGTCACAGCCAATCAAGATTGTTAACTACCAAAGAAATGCATGACCGCTAAGTAAGTGTATTCCTTAACTTATAACTATGGTTCAGATGAAAGAAACTTACCAACTATTGTCTTGAATAAATGATGCCAATTTTAAAACATTCTATTTATTCTTATTAAACTTCGGAGTTATCTCTACCCTGCGCCTCTAGGTTGTTCTTTTACCATCTTTTGAGGAATATACGCCTTTCTTTCTTGTATATATATATATATGTGTGTGTGTGTGTGTGTGTGTGTGTGTGTGTGTGTGTGTGTGTAAGACAATGCACGCCTATATTCTTATTAAAATTTGTTTACATAGACAAAAGAAATGGGAAGAAAACAAGAAAATGAAAAGAAAAAAAACCGTTACTGACCAAAAAGATACCAAAGTATCAGATATCGAGTTTTGAACAATAAATGCACGAATGTCCAAATCAACCAACAAATTTGGGGAAAACATTCAAGGGAAGGATAAATTTAAAGAAAATATATCAAAGATAAGGATGGAAACATCAAGGTTGTTAAGTTTCATTCATCCATACTGATAATTACAGGATCAAGTGAAAAAGATATTCTACGCGAGACTCGACTTTCAATATCAAAAGAGAACTATAAAAAGTTATGGATCACATGATCTTGCTTCTGTGAATAATGTCGCCAAAACTAATTTGTTTACAGCCCGGCTTCAATTTACTTTTTGAAAAACAAGCAGATATAGAGTAATCAGATGCCAATTTTTCATCACGACGTTTTTTTCATCCCAAAGAATACTGAAACTATGGCTGTGGAAAGGGGCATATACTTTATAACAAGAGAGCGACAAAAATGTTTTATCAATGTAAATTCAACTGCAGGAATTGATAGAAAAATGGTAAATAAATAAACCATCCAATAATGGCATTTCAAGAGCCCTAAACAGTTGGAGGTTACAGAATTAGTTTCTACCATTGAGTCAAAAGCTACTGGTCTTTTAAAGATTAAGAAAAACACACGCACACTCCTTCCCATTGACGTGGTAAAATGTCTTACAGAAGAGGCAACCAAATTCCAACCCTAGAAGCTTAAAAGAACACGCTCCAATTAGAGCATTACTTGAGTGTTATACTTATAATAGAAAATAAATAAAATAAAAAGAAGCATCAAACCCAACTTTATCAACAACCACCACACAGTCCCTACTCTTTTCATTTAAAATGATGCCGTAACAATCAACCAAAAGTCCTCCAAATCATATCACATGGATATTCATTCTGTTAATGATTCAGTTAACAGAATGAATATCCATGAGTCAGTAAACAGTAAATATATGAAAACGAAGGTAGCAAAAGGAAACAGTAAATATACCTTCTTAATATCCCTTAGTGCAAAGAGCCCAATGCAGATTTCTCCATTCACCATCCACTGTTCCAAAGCCAAGAAAATAAGAATAAAAAGAAGAGAGAACTAAAAAATCGTAAATTCTCTCATAACTCTCTGAAATTTAATGTTTAAGTTGTTAGTACAGATTTTACTGGCAATAAAATTTTGAAAAATAAAAGTCCCCATGCGATAGAAAGTAGGAACTAACCTGGTCAACACAGAATTATTAAAAATCTCAAACAAATGTTAACAATCAAGGTTGGTTGACATGCAAAGTAAATACACAAAACAGATGAAACAACCATAAGTTTTCAAAATAAATTTCTTCGATGGATTGCTGGTCGTCTAGCTATCCTTATGATTGGAGGGATTCTAGAGAATGGACTACTCATAGCTAGGGCTCCTTCACGACCAAAACCTCTTCTAGAGAATGTACTACTCATAGCTAGGACCCCTCAACAAAAAAACGGAAAAATAGGATGAGGATGTTGAAAACGGAAAAATATTGGGACCTCATGCATTATGTGTGCTCATGCATTGGGGGATACCCTTATTCCATCACGAGGGTATGGACGCGTACACCACTAGGCAGGTGAAGTATCATTATGTTTCACATAATGCTGCCGTGACAGCTACTAATTCTACTGGGTGTCTGGCATAAGGAGCTACCAGAGCAGGCTCGCCCGACAAGAAAAGGGGCCAGCGGTTTGCGAACTGACTGGTGAGCCCATACTCGCAAGTATGAGTTGTGTGTAGATTATATGATACACATCTAAGCTGCCCATTAGGATAGTGCCGTAAGAAAATAGACTAATATGATAGGTCCCATCATTGCCCTCATCCTATTGTGAGTGGGCTTTAGGTTGTAGGTTAAAAGGCACATTTAGTAGTCCTTGGACAGCTCGCTCTCCTGGTTTCCTTTTCTCTTTTTTATTTTTTTATTTTTGTCTCGATTTGCAAAATGGTTTGAATACCTATTTTGGGAGATTATTGGGTGGGTAATAGTCCCTTGTGCTATGTACCTTCCTCCCTTATTAATACCATTTGTCCTCTATGAGGTTTCATTATGTAGCTTCTGTTTTGTCTTTCTCGAGTATCTTTTTCTTCTCTTTGTCATCCCTTGCTAGGTAGGGAGGTGGAAGATGTTGTGGTGCTTCTGGGATTTTTCTGTTAGTCCAGGCAAAAGGGAGATGTGTTATTGGGTCTGCAAGTCTTTGGAGGGGTTTTCTTATTAGGGATAATCACTAAACCAACAGATTGTTATTGTGCAATCTCAAATTACCTACATCCAAACCCCCAAGTTCCAACAGTCTGGTTGCACCTTCCAGCTGACCATATGAGAACCCTTCTTCCTCCTAACTCTTTAAAAGTCCCATAAACTTCTCTATAATCTTAAGAATCTACATGAAGATCCTAAATTACAAAAGGAAGCCAGAACTCAGATCAAGATCGAGGGTCCACCTACCTCAAAAGGGAAGACCTAGATAAGAAGAAGAACAGCTACCACCCGACGACCCAATTACCCAGCTTAGTATGATCATAATTTAAACTAATGATTGAACACTTAGCTTTACTAATCTTTAAACCAGAGATGCTATCAAAAACCAACTCAAAAGTGAATAATGTTTACGAAGGAATCTTCCCTACCAGGGCAAAAAAATCATGTCATCAGACAATGGAAGATGCAGGAGATACAAATAGAATACCAAGCATAGTTTATGCAACTATAAATCCAAAATCTCCACTTGGAACCAAACCTTTCTTCGAAAGCACCTTCTCTAAGAAATCTCAATCTACATAATTGTAAGCTTTTTCAAAATCAATCTTAAAAATAACACTAAAAAAGCTTCATGTTAACAACTCCTACAATCCTCAATCGCTTCATTAATCATAAGAAATTGATCCGGAATCTATCTCTTCGCCATAAAAACCCCATTGACACTCAGTAATCAGGCTACAGAAGTCTTTCCTCAACTATGGGCCAAAACCTTCGGAGCACATAAGGCATTAATATGCCCCTGCAGCATTAAGACCTACTTATAGGGTGAAAATACTTCCAAAAAAAAAAAAAGACATCATTTTACCAAGAAAATGTAATAGTACGCTACAATGATTTTTTATAAGAATAATATGCAAAAATGCCCAGTGAATTAGGTATAAACCTTCTCCGTGCGGCAATTTGGATCACAACTGTGGTTAATGAAACGCCCCAAATTTCCCTTTCCACATGCATCTATGACCTGTAAAACACAAATAGACGGATTACAGACTTGAAATAACTTTCACCAATGGGGAAATGAAGGGGAAAAGGACGCTATTAAGAGAAGTGGCCTGCATATCAGTTCCTCTTCAGTGGTCTAGGACAGTATAGGAATAAAAATCATTCTTACCTTGCAGTAATTAAGACATAATTATATTCTTAAAGCATTACTTAAAAGATGTCCAGGAGTAGGAAAAAATAGATTCCTTCAACATGTTCCTTTTTTGTTTCTTTTTCAAAGGGGTGGGAAAGAAATTAAACAAGTAAGAATCTAAAACATTGCAAGGGAGCCAAAAGATAAATAAAGCTTAAAATTGAAAGAATACAGAAAGGCATATTAAAAAGACAGCCCCTTGAAAGAGGATAGCCCAAACTAGGTTAAAAATAAAAGGCCTCCAATCCAAGATAATAACACCAAGAGGATATTAGAAAAGAAGATGAAGATTCAACCTCACTGCCATCAAGTGTCATGAAGTAAAAATGTCGATGACCGTTCAATGCATACTCCTTTTGACGTGCCTCATAAGCATGCATGTCAAGGACCTGTATAGACCGAATAATTCAGCATTGGTTCAATCATACAATCTTATGCAAATTCAACCTAGAGCTTCACATATTCATGGACATATTCACACTGTTGCACAATTTTTTAATTCAGCCGAAAGAGTGAATTCATAAAGGAGATTACATTATTGGTCCTACAAATATAATAGTTTCTTACCAGCACATCCAATCAACATGATAGATAACAAACAAAGCAAGAAATATATATGCAACTTTCAGGATTCATGGAAAGCAACCAAAGATCATGGTAGACCATCCTACAGAATGTCTTGAACTATGGATAATACTTCACAATTACCTCTCCAACATACTCGATGAGAAACTGTCCTTTTGATATATCCTCAACCGACTGTAGCCCATAACCCTTCTTTCCACATCGCAACCACCGTAATTTAGCATACTTGCGCTTCTGGAACTGAAACCATGCATTCAAAAATTAAATACACCCTTTCATCAGGACTCGATTTACTTTACAGAAGATTTCAAAAAAAATTAAAAAATAATAGATAATAAATAAAAGAGAGATAAATTTAGAGCTCTAAGAAAAAGTTGCTAAACCTGTTGATTAGAACAAAGGTCCCCGCAAGGGCATGTACCTCGAACGCATTCAATATTGAGCATTCGATTCAAGCATTCATCTCCACAACCTAATCGACCATCCAAAGCTGGTTTGCAATGACAAACCATTATCTGTTTAAGATTTATGAAAAAAAAAAAAAATCAGGACAATATAGTATTGACCTAGACGTATTCAATCTCGTAACCTAATTGGCCACTTAAACTTCAAAAGGTGGTTTCCAACACTGACAAATTATGATAAGACTAAGAACTACATGATATTAAAACCAGACCAAACACATTTGCCTTGCCAAAAAAATTGAACAAGAAAGCTAACAAAATTACACTTTTATCCCAGCAAAAGGGTAGATTGCTAATCTTATTCCCATCCTATAAGAAAAGAAAATCATATCTAAGACATCAACAATAGGACTAACAGATGAAGCAGCATCAGCAACAAAACTTAAAAAAGTAGCATGATCATGATGCAGGTGCATTAGAACATCAATTCCATACACTGCATGCTTGTCATTAGTTGAAGTTTTGTTGAAAATTTCCTGTGCATTCTATGTGCACTAAGCATTCCTCTAGATATTACTACCACAAGCACAGTCAAAGTTTCAAATTGCATTCTTGAACTTTTCAAATCAACTTCGTGAAGTACAATACACTGTAGACTGTCTTATCAAAAAAAAAATATATATGTACTTCCTATAGTTATAGCTCCCTCATTGCAAAATTGGGAAGGTCTTTTGTAAACACCATGGATTATACATCTTTTGTAAATTTCAATCATCAATGAAATTGTCTCTTATCAAAAAGAAGAAAACATATATATATATACTCTCGACTTTCTTATCAAAAACAAATGAATAATATAGATTGTACCCAGCCTTATTAAATCTAACTGCATTGCAGTGACAAGTTCCATTTTCAAATATTCTTCCCTACTAGAAAACAATACGTGCACCCTCTACTTGGTAGAAATTTATGAGAAAGGAAACTTCAAATTAAAAAATATGAACTACGAAAACAAAGGCACATAGAGGATAAAGAGCTGTGCAAAAGCAATAGAAAACAAAAGAAACCATCAACCAACTTCGTTAATCTTTTATCTGCTCTTAGTGCAGGCTACCCATGTACTGGAAATTTGTGGATCAAAAGTCAGCTTTTTATTCTCCTTGGTACCTGTTCAATATTGAATGGAGGTTCTAAACCACTTTTGTATGTGCTAGTGCTATCCAGGAAAGACTTGCGATCTTCAGCAGTAGAATTGGCTCACCCACAGTGTTATGAGAAAGGAGAAGATTAGTGAACCAATCTAGTTCTTGCAAGGACTGACGCCTTCAGCTAGAAGGAAATAGGAGACTTTCGAGGGTGTTTACAGGGATTTTCTAGAACTCATAATACTCTTATTACCTAGCTTTAAAATTAAGTTACCTAGCAAAAGACTTTTGTACTCCTTTCTTCGTTAAAACTAACTGAACTGTCTTTCCTAAATTGCTCTTAGTAGTACAAGGAGATCCTACATCTCCTACCTTGTCCCTTTCTAGTTTGTTGGCAAGTTCTTTATTCAAGGAAAAAATAATAACTTTACAGGTGACCCCAATTTGATGGAAGGGTTGTATGAAATAAATTAGAAGAAACAACCCAAACTCTTCCAAATAAAAAAAAATATTGGTATGGAAAAAGGCTAGGTGTTGAACACTAGCCAAAGAAACATAGCTAAAGAAAACACTCAGGAAAATCAAGAACGTGAGAACACAACAAAAATTTCCATTATTGAAGGCACAAGAATATGAAATCATCCCACTTCGAATTTCCAAGTTTCCCAACTAATACACTAGATCAATTTGGACATACAAGTTAAACCTACTTTGAATTACATGCATAAAAATCTTAATAATCATCTATCAAGATGAAACATCATTTCGAAAAATGCACCTCATCAATAGTCTGAGTTTTACGACTGCGGTGCAAAAAGTGATTGCTGCTAATGGAAGTAAATTTGTTCTCTTGAGGAACAGCAGTCACTGCAAACAAGTACAGGAGTCACATTTCGACAATCAGAATTGCAGGATACTGGACTACAAAAGTATTTATTATTACTATTACTACTACTACTACTATTGTTATTATTATTATTGATGGACTCCCCAAGGGAAAATGTAAATTAATTCTGAACTTCATATTAGTATAATGGAATCCCCAGCTACATCCAAGTACCTGTTGTTGGATGAAAACTATCTAATTCCCTATAAGTTAGCCTTTTATTAGAAGCATTTTCTTCCCCAGATTCATCTGATATTTCCAACTCTGCATTAATCTCTGCATTAGACTTCTCTTGTGGGATTGAGCAGTCAGCAAAAGCTTTGTCCACATTGTCCTTACAAGCCCTTCAAACACAAACAACTATAAATTAAAAAGTGTCTATATATCTGTGTGTGTACTGATAATAAACAATTTCATTGATGTTGGGAAATTACCAAAAAGAAAAAGGGGAAAATATGTCCCAATACAAGGGAGTTATAAAAAAAAATCATTGTAGAATATTGGTTCTAGAAAAAGGAAAGTAAAAAATGCGTGAAAAACAAGCAGATTTGATGAACTAAAGACTTGAGGATACCAAAAAATAACAATTTCAACTGCATTAATTTGCAGGAGCTTATTCAAAAATTATGAACAAGATGCATTCCAAATCGAGAAAAGATTATAATGACACGAGGTTTATTGAAGTTAAATTAGAAAACTTTTACAATATCAAGGAAACAGGAAGAAGTGAAAAACATGGAACTCCATTTAGCACCAGTAAGAATCCCACCAGCCTGGCATATGGTTTGACGTGGTCCTTCTCTCATAAGTTCAATAATATCCCAGAAACATAGGAAACATAGGAAATAGAATACCCTGAACATTCTATTTCCAGGAAAAAATAAATTGGTGCATATTTATATACATTTTGCAACAAGNGTAGCTCAAAGAGTAAGCAACCTAACAAGACAAAAAGTTGGCATTTGCCCAACTCCCAACCCATATTTGCTTATCAACACCCAGACTTAGTTAAATTTTCTTCAATCCCAATCCCCCTATTCCTAAGTTTGCTCGTGTACAAATGGTATAGTAGAATGTCGACTTATGAAGGTGCTGCATGAGAATCCAATCTAATATTCTAATGCATATTGTGAGTATAAAAAGAGAACGTTTAAACAATTTAAAGAAGACATAAAACTCATGGTCACCCTTCAAGTGGTATATGATTAATGAATGTGTACCATGTGCAACTTGCATGTCCTAAACTATCCACAAGAGAAGCTGGTATGCGTCGCCATTTATGACAATCATCGCAGAGCACCCAAGCATTGCGAGGAGGCATGTACTGCTCATTCACAGCACCCTGTACCACATTCAAATTTACTGCCACTGTGGATGCTATGATGTCATTGCTTTTCTCGGGCTTATCTACAAGGTAATTTCCTAAAACATTCGAATAGAATTAGAAAGAAATTTTAATTTTTCCAATGCATCAGCAATAATCTAGCACAAAAACAGAACATAAAGATCTCCAACAATCATGTTCAGAGAAGGAGAAGGATTCCATCTGCAAGTGTAAGTAAAATTACCTACTATTTGGTGACTTTCCGTTTCAGTCACAACTTGGTCACATAAAGCCTCCTTGATACTCTTATTAAAAGACTTCCGTCGGTAAACCCTCTCTTTAGAAGCATTCTTTATTTTGTTTTTTGAGCCAGGAGCCTTGGACTTGCCTTTGCTTGTTTTAATAGATTTTGAACCTTTGGGATGTTTCTTCCTTGCAGATTGAGAAGGTAGAAATGTTTTTGAATTCTCTGATTCAGGAAACACACTGCCAACATCTGTTCTGTAACATTCTTTATCTTCGAGAATGCCATCTGCTTTCAAAGCCTCTTCTGGAAGTTCAATCTCTGTTGACAAAGGCACTTGATCCATAGACAATTCCTTAACAGTTAAAGAGTAGTTTACAACATTCGCATCATTGTAAGTAAATGTCTCACCAGAACCAAGTTGATTGTCCGCGTTCAGTCTTCTTCCATGCTTCTTTGATGACTTGGACCTGTTATTGCAAGCCGAAGCACCTGTGCCAGCTTCATCAGAACAACTAACTGCCTGACAGGGTTTCTCTTTCTTCCTTCCTTTCTTACTGCTGGTAGCATTTCCAGAAGCAGCAAAATCTTCTAAAGATGGCAACACTGAGTCCTGCAATTTTTCCTGACGCATTGCTCCAACTTGAATATCTAACATCGAATTTATCACTTCTGAATCAGGTGAAGTTCCAGGATCCAAACTCCTGGTATCACTTGCCCTTTCTACAGGCTCAACCAAATGGGAGGAAACACAAAGATTATCATCTGCATGCTTTGTAGATGACTTGTCTATAGTGACGGTGCAACTTGAATCATTATTAGCACATTGTTCATTCACAACAGAAGCATCAGGACATTTCTCTTCTTTATCCTGATTCTTGCTGTAGCAGAAGATCTTTCTTAAAGACCCCTCTTCAGGCTTTTGATCATCAACACTTGGTGGAAATTCCAAATTACCTTCCCAATATGATTCATTACCATCATGGCAATTGATACCCTTGGCACACAATGATGAATCAACAATCTCAGGAACCACAATGTTCAGAAAATTGTGACCCACATTCTTCCCTAATTTAACCTTCAAACGAATACGATTGGTTGAAGTTGAAGTATCACATTTTCCTTGGGTCCCTTTTCTTGATCTATGTGAACTTTCACTTGGCTGTTTCTTACTCCGCTTGGTACCTCCTTGATTACCTTTAGATTTCTCATTTCCTTGCTTCTTGCTTTGATTTACCAGAACATCGTCAATTTTTTCAAATGACTGAATAATAAAGCCCAGTGATCCCCAAGGCAAGGGACGAGCTGGCCTAGATATAGAGCTTCTCCTTCTTTTTGTTGTGTCAAAAATCAGCGGTTCTGGCACTATTTTTTTGCTTTTCCTGGAAGCCCTTTTTGTCACATTTTTTTGGCTTGACGTTCTCCTTCGGCCACTCCTCTTAGAAGACATGAGAACTGTTTCAGGACATTTAACTTCAGAAACATGGCCAACTTTCTCTGTGTCATTGTTGTCTTGATCACTGACACTACATGAATTATCCTTTATTGGCATATCTGCTCCAATCAACATCCCATAAAATTCATATTTTTCAGAATTAAAGGGCTGAGAAGGCAAGGGGGATGCAAATAGCTCAACACAGTTGGTGTTCTCTTGAATACTGGCTTCCTCCAGATTGCAGTTATTTTCCATATCAGGTACTATATGTTGTCCACCATCACCATTATTATCAGTCAAGACAACAAAATCGTCTTCCACAACTTCTGGAATGTACTTGGATAAGGAATTACTGTCATGCTTTTCATCACACCGATTAATCTCTGGAGAGTGGATGGTTAGTGGTGAATCATCAGCTTGCAAGCATTCCCTAATCCTCTCACAGCCTTGTGAAGGCAAAATTTGCAAGCACAATTCAGGATTGCTGTTCATATCAGCAAATTCATTAACTGTTTCTCCAGAGGTACCACTTAAGCTTTTCCCATCCATCTGGCAAATATATTGTTCACAATTGGCAACTGATCGTCCCATATGTATTGGCAGTATTTGATCACTCTGTAAAGGGGGCATCTCATTCAATATGTCTGCTTCTATTTCAACCAAAGCCTCAGTTAACCTGTCTGCAGCCTCTGAAAACGAACAACCAGCACCATCATTTTCCAGCTGTTTTTGACGTATGAAAGCACTTGACAATCCATCAGCAGAAGCTGCACTAGAAACAACTTCACAGATGTGAGGAGATTTTAAGTCGTCTGTACAAGTACCTATCCGAGATAAAAGAGGACCATTTTCTACAATATCGCTGCTTTCAACTTTTTCAGAAGCATCAATTATACAACTATTATTATCAAGTCCTTCGGGTTTAACAGAATTCATTAATGACCCAGCTAAAGACATCATTTCCATGGTAGTTTTGCAGACCAAAATATCAACCAAATCATCAACGTCTTGGGACTCTTTCATATCCAAGCTCAATGTTCTATTCCCCACGTTGCAAGCCTCGTTCTCCTCATTTAAACAGGGATCACTATCGCCGGAATCACAGTCCAACCTTTTATCCAATAGCAATGTATCAGCATGTTCGAAGCCTCTGGATGTCCCATCCTCCCCTGCAGTATCAGGCTCCAATGCATTCGTGCAGATATTAGTCGCAGTCACTCCCAGTCCCCTATCTGGTTCCAACATCTGACAGTCACTAGAATTGGATGGCAAGGAAGACATCTCCTGGCGTGACTGATACTTGGGAAGAGGTTGACTCGAACACCCAAACAGCGGAGTAATAGAGCCGCGAACCGGTTCTCCGATAACAGCCGGGTCATCACATGATCCCATCTATCTTATCGATAACGAAAACCAATCGATACCCATAACTCAAAAATTGCATACGGCAACAAAATAGAAGCATACAAAAACGCGACTAACCCGAAACAAGTAAAAGGCGTATACCAATCTTCTTCAATCAAATCCCAGTTCTGCTAGCTCACAACATCTACAACCGGAGAAAACAAGAATACAATCTCATCGCATTCAAGAGGAATTCCAGCGAGCAGATACCCCACCAAAAATGACACTAGCCGGACTCTCTGCATCATTAAAACCCTAATTTCAGAATTTCCAATGCAATGCAGAAACATCCGCGGCGGAAAACACAGAGTTCTGCCAAAATCGAAAACAAAAAGAAACAGAAAAGTCAGAAGGAATCAGAAAAACAAAAAAGACGGCAAATTACCTGGGGGGAAGACGAAATTGAGTAAACGGATGAACTTGCGCAGTTTTTCAATGGCGTCCAAATTGCTGCTCCTACAAATTCCGTTTGCGAAGAGAGAGAGAAAAAAAAAAAGAATCAAAGAGGGATGTTTACGCCTTATAAACGTTGTTCTAAGTTCTAACAAAGAGAGTTCCCAACCGAGAGAGGAATTTGGTGTTGATTGGTAGTCGGTAGAGACCGTTTAACCCTACACGCTCTGATCCTACGTCTTGGGGGTATTTTCGTAATTTCACCTCCCTTCCTGGTTCCTGCTGCATATGACTTCTAAAGATTCGGGCCAGCAAAATTTCGTGTAAACAAATATTAGGGTTCAACTATTTTTTAATATCAAATTATTAATATTATCTTTTATTTTTTAAATCATTATTATTATCTCTTATTTTGATTTTTTTTTTTAATTAAATATCTATATATATATATATATAGAGGTAATATTTGGCATATTTTTTATTAATTTAATTTTGCATTACCCACATTATTCAAATATTTAAAAAAATAATAATAATAATTAAAATGTTAGCATTGAACGGTTTTAGATACATATTTTAAAATATCGTATAAATTTTAGTGGTGATTGAAAATAAATTAAATATTAAAATGGAAAATGATGGGTCAACGGTCAACGCATGGATTAATTAAAAATACAAAAATACCCTCTAATTCTTTGTCATATGTTTTGGTGAATCTGTTTCAGAAGTTGATGGTGTGATATTCTATCTTTTGTAATTGATGAACTAGAAAAATTACAAATTTCTCTTGTGGACTTTGCGAACCCCACATTATTACTCGCACCGAGACGCATGGCAAAGAACCTTTTTGAGGTGATTGGTGAAGCTTGGAAGCAAGCAAGCCACCTGACCGGACTCACCGTTGTTGGTTGAATCCCCATTATCGTCAATTCGAGGCTGTTTCAGTTAATTTCTGTTCTGAAAGTTAATGGTTTGATCTCATACTTTCATCGTTAACCCTACAAGTCAAGATGTGTGGTAAGGAAATTTTTCGAGAACCAAACAGCGAGTTTTGGAGTAATCGCTATAGGTTGATTGATGGAAGACCTCGACAACCAATCTTGCTTTGTATCTCGAGATAGCTTTATCGGAGTTACGTTTCATCTTAAACACTCGTTTAGGACTAATGACCTTATTTTTAAAAAGTACAAAAATTGAATATGAAGGATCGTTTTTCAATAAGGGATCGTCGATTCATTGAAAATGTGGTGCCCACAAAAATCCAAATCTATTTCTTCTATAACGTGTTAAAAGATTGTCACTGACCTAATAACTGTAGAGTCCGTCTATACGAACATAAAAGAATGCAAATGAAAGAAAGATGACTCGAACTTTGTCATTGTAAGGTTCTATGTATGGTTACCCTCTTATACGCTAAATGGTTCATTTTAACATCATCTACAACAGTAAACACGCCACTTCTAAACGTCGTAATTATGTTTTAAAGCTAAATAATCTTTATAAGTGAGCTTTATTGTATAAACATTTAAGAGCACGTTTGACAATAAAACTTAGCATCGAAAAGCTCGGTGTTCAGTCAAGTAAACATCAATTGAATACGTGGGGAACATTCCACGAGCATTAGTAGCATTATAGATACGTGATAACAGAAACACAAACAATCAAAAGTCCTATAGATTAAAACATATGAAACTATTACTATTCTATAAAATCGGAAAAAGTAAAGGAAGAACCTCTCATAATAACGGGTAGCATATGATTATTAATTGGTAGAGGTAAAAAATAAAGTTAATGAAAGCTCGTGTTCAAAATGAATAATATTAGGCACCCAACTTTATCCATATACTATAAACTCTTTAGGTTATTACTTGAACACTATCATTTTGTATGTCAACCACATATGGTTCAATATTTCATTAATAACCTTAGATTACTGTGTCTAGGGCATACTCTATACCCAACATGTTCTTTTACTTGACTCAGAGAAGATGAGACATGTTTTGTAATCCTAGACACTGTAGGGGCTTGGTCGTGGTACAATAATTCATACATATAATATACATATAAAACCGAATGCTCTGTTCTTAAAGGATTTCATATTTTCAAACAACGAATGCGCAACTTTGAAGTCGGGTGCGGACCTAACCAGCCGAGTACCCGTCCGTCGCCTTCCCTCCCTCCGCCTATTGTCTCACACCTTCTCTGAGAACGAACCAGAAAACAACAGAGAGCGAGACATTTACAAGCCTCAGTTCGATGTGCAGTTAACGAACACCACCGTCGAAATTCTCTTCCGCCTCTCAATTTCCCTCTCATTCGATTTGGTTTCCATCGACAAACGGTTATGTCCCTCCGTTTTTGCTTCCAGCTGTTCGGTTCTTTAATTTCTCATTGAGCAACCCTAAATTCGTCGAACGGTCATTGAAATTCCATGGACGAGGGAATTTTTAGCGGCGGCGCCGGTGTTGGAACTCGCACTGTCAATGGTGGTTCCGGCGATACGTCGAGAGCTTCTTCTTCGTTACTAAAATCGGGGGACCGGAAAATGTTCACTGTGGAGCTCCGACCTGGAGAGACCACCATAGTTTCGTGGAAGAAGCTTGTCAAAGACGCCAACAAGGTTAATGGACTCAACACTGTGCCTGAGCCTCCAGCCAACCCCAACCCTGCCGTCGAGTGCCCCATTGATCCGGTGAGGATTTTGTTTCACTGTAAATGTATTATATGTATAATGCGTTTTATTTCTTGTTAAAGTGTGATTGGAATTTATAAAAGCATGTTTTGGTTCTGGCATTGCGTCGATCATTTAACACTTCAGTTCGATAGTTTATTCCTTGCACTTTTATTAGGGAGAAAGCGTAGATACAACTTCAAGTATCCAAACAATATGGCGAATGATCCTTCAAGCAAGATTCTTGAAGTGGCCCAGAGTACTTCTTTAATACTTTGGATGGGCGGTGCGTTAGAACTTTAATGGGTCCATTTTTCACATGAAAATGGAAAAAAAAAAAAAAAAGAGATGTAGAACTTGAGTTGGTCTATGCTATGAGCTTCAAGTCGTTTTGATGCAGTGTCTAGAAAGTGTTAATTATCCGAGCTAATGCAAAGAGCCTTGAACAATATATATAAAATAAATATGTATATTGAAAAAAAAAAAAAGAGATGCTCATTTGATAGGCTTTTCCTCGGCTTTAGGGTTACCTATGATCATTAGCATGGCCATTTAATTATTTATGCATATTTCAAAATTTTGCGCACAGGTATTTTATATTTCAACTGTTTTTCCATTCATAATGTATTTTAAACACAGTGTCATAACTGAAAGGCAAATTCTGGAGCATGAAATCATTAACATGTGTTAAAATATATACTAGAACACACACATATGTTTAATGTTCTCATAGGTGTTGTAGGTGTCATCTTATTACTGTACTTTCTCTAGAAAAGGGCTCATAGCCGTGTATATCCTCAATATGTATTTCCCTTTTCCTCCTATTGTTTCTATCAAAGAAAATGGTCTGTTGGCCTATCTACATTTTGATACGTTTAGAGCTTGTGTAGTTCATGTTGTCTGTATGTTTTGTTAATATCCATATCCATTATTTTTAGATGTCCAATGCTATATTTTATTCAGGATCTAGGGGTTGGTCTATAAAGTAACTGGAGAAAATGTTCTATAAATCCTGAAGTACTTGTCTTTCTATTTTCCATTAGGGACAACCAATTGAAGAAGAAATGAAAGATGCAACGGCACCAAATCGTTTTAACGCTGTTATTGAGAAGATTGAACGCCTATATATGGTACTTTTGTTTCTTCCTAACACTATTAGTGTTTGTTTTTCAATTAATTGGTGATATAATAGAAGGATCATGAGATATTTCAATTTCATGGTTTCTAACTGGGCAATTAAAATCTTGTAGGGTAAGGATAGTAGTGACGAGGAAGATTTAATTCCATATGATGATCAGTATGATACAGAGGATTCATTCATTGATGATGCTGAGTTGGTTGGTTTATTTCTGTTGCTCGTGTGGTCTTATTTGTCCTTTCTGCAATCTAAATTACAATTTATTTTTTGGTGACTATTGTTGACTACTTGTCTGCAGGATGAATATTTTGAAGTTGATGACTCGGCCATAAAACATGATGGATTTTTCGTTAATAGGGGGAAATTGGAGCGCATGTGAGTTTCTGACCCTTGACCTTTTTCCTTCTCTTCAGTTTTACAATTTGTCAGTATTCATGTTAGCTAAGTTGTTAAGTCAACTATTTTTTTGGGTTCTCTATTGCTCGAGTGGTTGGTGATATTTTGTGCCATTGTGATCTTCTATCGGTGAAATTTATTATGGCTGCTTAAAGTTACGATTCCTACCATGCTTTTATTATGTTAAAATGTTACTATGGACTTGGTATGTGTTGATCCTTTCAATCTTATATATGAGTATGTACTTCTCGTTGTTGGTATGCTATAGGTGTTTGATCTCATATGATAGTGGAGGAAACTACAATGAAATTTATGAGTATGTTTTATCTAGCTATGTGCTATTATGAACTAGGTTCTTGGTATAAATGGTTTTTTATATCTATGGACAATTGCCACCATCAATTTTTTTGATAAAAATACTTTTATTGAGAAAAAAAAAGAAAAAAAAGCTCAGGCAAAAAATCAATTGAGTAACTACNGGAGGATAGGTGACTACTGACTGTTATATATTGAAATTAGTTTAGAGGTATTGGGAATTCTAGTCTGGAACGAGCTCAGCTTTTGGACTCTTTTAACAAATATGCACCTCATGGTTTTGTTTTGTTTTGCCTTTTTATTTCACCTTTTTAACGAGTAATATTACAAAAATTTTAAATATTTTAATTCTCTATTTATCTAGTTGTGGGTGTGTGGTTTTCGCATCATGCTTACAAGAATAACTTATTCTATACTTTGAATATTTAATTTTAGACTTTCATTTTTTAGTTTACTTTTTGGAATTTTCTATGCTTATCTTTACTTATTTTCTTTTAAAAGTAGTGAACCGTCTGGACAACCTAATCAACAGTTGAAGAAAAGACGCAGAAAAGATTTAGAGAAAGGTCATCCTGAAAACCATGATGGTCGTTCATCAAATAAGCATACAAAAGTGGGAAAGACAACTACGGGAAAGAGTGCACTGATGGTTGCAAAAAGTTTTTCTAATCTGTCTCAAAACATGGCGATTACGCATGAACGTCTTGAAGATGAAAAATTTCAGAATCAATTGAATACACCTGAACATTGTTCCAAAAAAAAATCTGGTGATACAAAAATGATGTTGGACCCTTCTCCTTCTTCCAAAATTTATAATGGCAATACAGTTACATCTGTAGCAGAAGCGAAGGACACTGATCCTCCAAAGCCTGGGGTCTTCCCATCCAAGAACCTTGGTAGCAAATCAAAAGAGTCATGTGGAACAGCTGATTCTTTACAACAGAACATACTTGAGAAAAGTGCACATGTGCCATCCCAACCTGGGAGACCATTGAATAGCAGAGATGAGATAGATGAGATAGATTCGTCGATTCAGATGAAAGAGAAACATGGCATTCGTGAATTCCCAGACGTTAATCTGCCAGAGGGCAAGTATTCCATGCAAACAGCAGTAAGTTTTCTAAATCAATTAAACTGATGATCATTCACCACGAAGTACTGATTCCACCATTCTTTGTGAAAATGAATCATTTTCTTCAATAGTCTATGACAAACTTTCTGTTTGAATTGTTCATCAATTGAATTCCGTTTGACTCCCCTCTGAAGTTGGGATGGATGTTTGTGATTTATGCCACTGCACTTCTTCGTTAAATGTATAAGTTTTATTGAGAAGGTTAATGTCTTTCGTTTTTTTAATAGAAAAGGAATTTGTTTCTGTCCCTCTGTTAATAGAAATAAGATTTGTGGTTTGATGGATGAAAAATTTCTTCAACTTTCCCAACTAAGGGTTGGTTTGTTCCATACTCAATTCTATACAAATTTAAGCATGACGTGTTTATTCACTGGAAGGAGAAGGAAAAGTCTGAGGGGGGTGCTTTTGGAGGCTAGTTAGTTTTTGATGAGTAGGTGACCTGTGTTTGGATAAATTGATGATACACGAGATATATGTTATTCTCTGTTTAATTTCTTGGAAATGGGCTAGCTAGCAAGGTGCCTTTTGGTATGGGGTTTGTATCGTTTATTAATTGTTTTTGGTACGTTTTTCTTAATTAAATTCGATGCAAATTTCTGAACTTCCATTCAATTTTCGTATTGGTCTTTAGACTCTATTGTTTTGATATGAGTTTTATCTTTGGTGAATATCATAATTATTTCTTATTGTTACTTCTTTCAAAGTAATTTTGAAAATTTGACCAAAATTGAAGTTTTGGTATTTCTTGAAAAATATACTGGACATAGGAATTTGATTTTTGACTTGGTCTGAAAATTTTGAGTACCATAGTTCTCACTTGATTACCTA
Organism: Cucurbita pepo subsp. pepo; assembly: GCF_002806865.2. NCBI lineage: Eukaryota > Viridiplantae > Streptophyta > Magnoliopsida > Cucurbitales > Cucurbitaceae > Cucurbita > Cucurbita pepo. The sequence goes on along the minus strand of NC_036650.1, from coordinate 6,119,697 downwards.
GGGTTCACTTCTTTGATGCTATAACACATGGGAGATTCATTTCTTGCATAGTGGCATGTCTATATGGTAACTAATAATTTTTTTAGGCTTCTCTTAGTGGCATGTCATAATTTTTTTAGGCTTCTCTTAGCCACTCGACTTGAAGCAGACACTCATCAAAGCCAGCCACTCGACTTAGCTTTGAGTGCACACCTTTTTTTTTAAATGCTTTTTAATACAATGCTCATAGAGGACATGGGCGTTGAGTAACAGCTAGCATCTCTCTTTCATGTGTAATGCCTTATAAAAAATATATTTTTGATTAGTTCAATCCCTGCATTTGAGTAAGTTGCTTTGGATGTTCTTGATCTGATATCCTATTGTTTTCAGTAGTATGCGGCTATAAAATGAATCTACTGCTGTTTGTCCCTCTTTCCTACGTGTCTGTTAGGGCTGAGGGGCACAATGTAGAAACTTTATATTTTTGGTTGTTTTGTGTTATTATTGCACTTTGGACATTTTAGTTATTTATCATCTCTATCTTAGCTTCAAATTGTTGTGTCACCATGCAGAAAACACCAAATGTGCACAAAAAGGATGGATCTAGTGTTAGACCAAAAAGCTCCTTGCTAGAAAAAGCTATAAGAGAGTTAGAGAAGATGGTTGCAGAATGTAAGCTTCATTTTCTTTTTCTATTTCTATTTTTTAATTCACGTATGGGGACTTTTTGTAATCTATTTAATTATTCTTTTAATGTAAAAATGTTGCAATGTTAGAGTGAAGTCAAAGAGTTTCATAGAAAGACAAACTTTTACTAAACTCTTCGACAATGTTGTTTACCATGCTATTTCTTGGTGTAAATTTTACTTCCTATAGTCATACCTCCATCATTGTTAATTGAGAAATTCTTTTGCAAGCATTATGGATAACACATCCCTTTTGTAAATTTAAAAAATCAATGAAATTGTTTCTTATAAAAAGAGAATGTTGCAGCTAGGCCACCGCTTACGGAAAATCCAGAGGCAGACAATTCATCTCAGGCTATAAAAAGGAGATTGCCTAGAGAAATCAAACTCAAGCTTGCTAAAGTTGCCAGATTAGCGGTATGATGGTCTGATGTTAATTTGTTATTAGTTGTTTTCTATCAAAAAATTTATTAGCTGTTTGATGTCAATGAGACTTGCTGCGTGGATGGAACTGCTGCTAGGGATGTAAATAATTTTTCCCTCAGTTTGACGTTGGTCTCCCTTTCAGACGCTAAGTGGAATGCTTTGGGCTATTCTTTTGATTATGGGGAAAAGGAGAAATGTTAAATTTTTTAATATAAGTAGGAAAGTGCAATGGGGAAACATGGAATGTAGTTGTTGTTCAATATTTATAGCTTGTTGGCATCTTCCAACAATTTTTGTAGCTATCTTCTTTGTTTTTTCAACTCGTTGGCCATTTGTTCCTGAGTCCCATCGTACATTCTTTTTCTTAGTAACCAAGTTTGAATGAATTGCCTATGATCAATAATTGAAAAGTTTCTTTCTATTTTATATTGAATACTGAAAGGATTCTAACTCTGTTAGTTATTTAACAGGCAAGCCATGGGAAATTGTCAAAGGGGTTGATTAACCGACTTATGAGTATTCTTGGTCACTTGATACAACTGCGAACTTTGAAGGTATTACCTTCCATTATTAATATAAAGATATAATGCTTATAATTTCTTTCCCTTTTCTGATTCCTCCTTTTACGCTTGGGGACTCCTCATTCCTAAGGCCGTTAAGTTATTCTCTTTTTGGTCATTAACATATATCTTTCATCATTTCTCATAAAAAGAAAAATTATTTCCCTTTTGTAATTCTGCAATGTTAGTTTTTCTTTTACATCAAATCCATGCATATTGTGAAGTAATGTTATCTTTGACATTTTCTTTTTGGAAAAAGATTATCTGACATTTTTCTATCCCGTTATTTGTTTATTTATTTTTTACTTGGAGTTCAGTTTATCATTGGTCTGGACACTAGGGTCCGAACTTTTTAGAATATCACATCGGTGCTAGCAACATTTTCGATTTAACTTCAAGACCTTTGCTTTCCTGATCAATAATTTGCTAGCTTTAATGTGCATTGCCTTTTTTTTTTTTTTTTTTTTTTTTTTCACAAGGAAGTGGATGAGTTGCATCTGTAAGTTTTAACTCCCTGTTATTGTCTATGTAACTATACAGCATATTTTGTGATGATGTTGAAGAGGGCTATATATTTTGTGCTGTGTATCAGCTTTGTAGTTTATATTTTTGTGTCACAAATCTAGATTTTAATGGTATTTGTAGTTATAAAAAAAGAAAAAAAGAGAGAGAGAGAGAGAGAGAGAGAGAGAGAGAGAGAGAGAGAGAGAAGATTTTAATGGAATTTGTAAACTCGGTATAGAAAAATTCTGTTCTATCCGTTTTTTCTTTTATTCTGTGGAAACTTACTCCTATCATATTTTCAACTTGATTCTATATTATTTTGCTGCCTATTGATCTTTTTCATATTTGTACATGTAATGTCCTATTATAGAGAAATTTAAAACTCATGGTCAACATGGGTATCTCAGTAAACGAGGAGAAGGATGATAGGTTCCGACAGATAAAGAAAGAAGTTATCGAGATGATTAAACTCCGCCCTTTGTCCATGGAGTCTAAGGTATTATATTCTAAAACCTTCTTTACTTCTCTTTCCTAGGTCTGCCACGCATAACACATTGCTCCAAAGATGTTTGTTTGGCATGCGGGCTGGTAAAGTTTAATCATTTCACCCTATCTTACCTCTATCGTTTAGCCAAATTTATATTTTATACATGCATAGATATTTTGTGTTAAGAAACAAACCTTTCATCAAAAGAAGAAGAAATGACAAAAGGGGGAGATGCTGATCACCTAAACAACCAAGGAGACGGAGATTTGACTTAAGCACATAAATGCATAAACTTGTTGATTTTGATTTTTTTGTGTTGTATATACATATATTTTTAAATTACAAAATTATGAAATGAGAATCCTATTCATAGGATTACAAATAAATAATAATAAAAAAAAGTTTCCAATGGGCTATAAGAGAGCTTAAACCATATTTTTTTTAAAAAAAATTGTTGTATAAAAATGGTATATATATATTTTAAAAATATGTACTTTAGTAAATGTGTCACTGTGTTTGCATTCTAGATTTTAAAAAAAATTATGTCACCGTGTCTTTATCGCGTCGTATTCATGCTTATTAGGTGTCCCTCATGTATTAAGAAAGTAGTCCAATTGGTGTTCTCTGGTTTTAGACATATTGGACATAAACTTTATTTTAAATTAGTTTTGGAAAATAGATTGGCACAATTTAACTCATCTAGGAGGACTCCACAAGAATTGGTATATTATCTGGGATAGTTACAAGGTTTAGAGCTCCATAATTGGCACTGAACCTCTAGTTCCTCTGACTGAGCATACTGGACTGGGGTAAGGGCAGGTGTTTCGTGCGATCCTTAAGATATCTGGTATCCCTGACCAAGCATCCAATCGTCCTATCTTGAATAATGAGCAAAAGATACGATTGAATATTACAGCTATTGTACTTGATTTTAACGTTATAGCATGATTCCTAACGGACTTATGGTTGGAGGAAGGCTTGCAAGAGGTAGAAATACATCGGCTAATCATTGTAAAACCCATCGACATTCTCCTCCGTGCTCAATTTTTTGGTGCCATTGCAACTTACTTTAACTTTGATCACAATGAGTTTTTATCAGGATTCTGCCCGCAAGGAAACTGGTGACCTTTTAAAATGGTCTCCTCTTGTAAATTCTATCGTCGGCTTAACTATCCCCAGTTTCTGCATAGTAATTTAAAGTGACGTACATTAACTTCAACCTTTACTAGCCCCAATGGTTACATAATTATCATTTTTAGAAATGATTCCGCAGACGTATTGAACAATCCCTTTATTTTATTCTAGTATAGATCATAATCCTATTCGGCTATTTTATATAGTTTTGGGTTTCTGGAATATTTAATTTTAATTGGCAACCTTTAAGGTTGACATGATCAGTAACCTTCCTTATAGACGGAAGGCTTGAATTCCTGCCCTCACTTCTGTAATGTTATATTTCTAAAAGATATATCTAAGTTTAATTATACTTTATTCTTTTGGCCTTGAAGATGATTCACTTTAAATGGTTGTTAATATAGTATCAAATATCTTTCAGGCAATCGAACAACAAGGTGGAGCACCTCACGTTATCCGTGAACTTGTTTCGGAAGAAAAAGGAGTTCCGAGAAAAAAGTTTGTTATGGATCCTTCATTGGAGGACAAGATTTGTGATCTTTACGATCTGTTTGTTGATGTACTGATTCACATTCTGAGTGACGTTCAAATGTTTTCTTTTCTGATTGGCTTTAAACTTTCTTACGCCTCTATTTCTTTGTGATTCTAGGGACTGGATGAGGATGCTGGTCCACAAATCAGAAAGTTGTACGCTGAGGTAGTTGCTCTCTCCTTTATTCTTAAATTTCTCAATCTGCTATTTACATCCAATTGCTGCCTCCATCATTTTGGGGAGGTGCTACGATGATATTAGCAAGCGGTCACAAAACACATCACAAAAGCAGTCAGTTCGTATATTTTTCATGGATACTTATTGTCAGTTAAGATCAATGGAACAGTTTCTTATATAAAAAGAAGGTTTTTGCTTAACTACTACTGCACACGCTTACTTTGCGTCAGATTTATTAATTGACAGTCTTTTTTATCAGTTGTGTAGGATCTCTCAATTTTTTCTGAAGTTCCTTTCAATATAATGCAAATCTTCTTCTTGTCAATATCATAGTTTTTAAACTCGTGCAACATTAATCTGCGTCATTGACTATCATCTCTTCAGCTTGCAGAATTGTGGCCAAATGGGTTCATGGATAATCATGGGATCAAACGTGCGATATGTAGGGCAAAAGAGAGGCGGGGAGCGTTGCATGGCAGACATAAGGTGCTGGTACTCTCCCGTATTTTTCGTTCCCTACTTAATTTATCAGGAATTTTGCTGAAGTTCTACTTTCTGATAATTGATATGGAAGTGAAACACTCGACTCTTATTAGGAATGTACACTCATCCCCTTGAGTTGATATTCTATCGATTTAAGATCACGGTTTCTGGATTAATATATTGGTTGTCCCTTGTGATGTTTTCTTTATGCACTCATTCAATTTTGTAGGACCAAGAGAGAGTCAAGAGGAAAAAGATATTACCACCTGGAGTAGATGAGACCATTAGAACTGAGGTCGGTTCAGTTACTCAGCCACAGTACGCCCGAGAGCGATTAGCCTCGGAATCAGGTTTACAGCCATCCCTAGCAACCAAGCCTGCATCTGTTTCGACAGTTACAATGGCCCAGCTACCGAATCCTTCCATGAGTGTTGAAAATTTAGACAGGCTAAAATCCGAGAAGTTGAAGGGAAGCTCAAGCAGTTCCTACGATGATACGAGAATGTTTGATGGTGCGTTAACCAAGAAAAAGACAAAGAGAAAGGCAGAGCTGGAGTTTGATGAAACTCATAATCGACCCGAAAAGGCGTCAATCCAATATGGAGATGAAAGACAGAAGTCCACGAACAAGCCTACCGCCAGTCTTCCTCTTAAGGCAAACACTCAATCAGCTGCTCCTAAAAGTCTGGAACAGTCGAGCTAACATGATACTACTTCTCATGAGTCTAATCTACACCATAATAATTTCCATCACACATCGCCACTCCACTCCATCCCACAGAATTTCTCCCCCCCNNNNCCCCTCCTTTCTCTTACTCGGGTTTCATTTATCGACCCGCGAAAAGCCGAAAAGAAGAAGCCATTTTTGTAATTACATGATCGATTGTGCATGGGGCTTTCTGAATTAGAAATGTATCTTAAAGTAGGGAGAGCTGAAGTGCAATTTTACTTGCCAAGTAGTCAATTTGAAGGCCCTCTTTTTTCAACTCTTGAGGTTCAAATTATTTGTTTTTCCTAGCTAACGTTCTTTTACTTTGATGTTGATAATAGCTTCTATGGCAGTTTTAAAGCTCGAAACTCACATGTCCGATGTTTGCCGAGCGTCTGGGATCATCAAGAAAGCTACTCGCACCGAATAATTCTTAAGGTTTGATCAATTAGTCTACACTAATTAAGTTTACGCTTTTAATTAAGGTTTTATTAGAAGTACATGAGGGCTATTAATCGAGTAAATATTTGAGATGGATGAATTGCATCGGCCTTCGTCGAGTTATTAAAACCATTTGTTTTAAATTTATGCAAAAACAATAATGAAATTAAAATACTTCAGCAATGTATTTATCTGTTTTAGCAAATTAAATTAACAAATTAAAATCAAAGGTTATAGTAACAAGTTAAAACATAATTGATGGCATTTAAGTATTGGTCTTATCTTTTTGAGTCTTCATTAGTATTTTAAAATTTAATATTTATTGACTACTTAACAAATATATTATATTACTTCTAAAAATAATTTTAAATTAGTTAATTATTAATACTTTTAAACAATGGAAAATGACATTTATCCTTTAATTTAAATTTTACATATTTAAGTATGTTAAAAATCATTTCTAGTCTTTTTTTTTTTTTTTAGAAATAAAAATTATATTTTAGTTTATTATTATTGTTATTATTATTTTTGGAAAATATTTAACTAAATAATACTGATTCAACTCAAACTAATATCACAACAATGAAGCCCTTCTAAGGGTCATCCCAAACGAGCTTATGGCCTAACACAAACCAAATTAAACAACTCTTAATTAATTAATTATATTTATAAATCTATGTTTTTCTTAAATTTAATTAACTGATATCCCAATAAGAAAAATGCAGTCTTTGTGTGTGAAAGACAGCATTTAACACGAAGAAATCAAGAAATAAAAGTTATGTCCAAAGAAAATGGAGCTAGAGATTGCCAAGCGCCTCAAATCCTCTGATCAAAAATCAAATTTCTGGAAGCAAAATTCATAAAAATATTCTGGAATCAGACCCCAGCCGCCATTTTCTTTCCCAACGAGTTCATCCTGTCGTTCTCTCTTTTTCTTCATTTCATTATTCAATTCTGAAAAGGGGGAGAGAGAGAGAGAGAGAGAGAGAGATTATACAGAAAGAGCTCAGCGAACTGTGTATGGTGTTATGTTGCTTCGAGTGGCACTAGGACGCCATCGCCGTCGCCATGAATTGCTCACTTCCGGCCTCCGTGACCCATTCCTATTTCCTTCGGCATCTCTTTCCTTCCTGTAACAGTGCCAGATTTCCCGGATTCCAATTGCAGACATGGTGGCCGATCAGGAGGCGGCTTAAGTTCGCTTGCACGGCGGAGCTCTCGAAGTCTGTATCTCTCAATTTTGGCTCGGAACTTCAGGTCTCTTACTTTAATCCTCTATATTTTCCATCCAATTTATCGCTATTTCGTTGTGTTTCTGGCCGGAGAGCTGGAAGTGATTGTGCTTGGTCTTGTCCGGGGAAATTAATTGCTTTGTTACTGTATAAATGTGAGCATGATGGAACCCTTGTTTTTGATTTAATGTTATAATCGTTGTTCTTCTCAGTTCTTTAGGTTTTAGAGGCCCTCTGCTGATTGTTATTACATTCAAGTTGCTTAGAATCATGGGGTTATCAGAAATGGCGTATTTATCAAAAATAAACTCTGGATTTTGCTGTTTGATTATAAATCAACTACAATTATCTTCTTCCTGATTTTTATTTCGTGTTTTAACTTTGCCCTTCTGATTTTTTATTGTAAACCATTCCCATTTTGTAATCTATTATAGTCACCATGGATGGGGCCTGTTCCTGGCGATATTGCAGAAGTTGAGGCATATTGTAGAATCTTTAGAACTGCTGAACGGCTCCACTCTTGTCTGATGGATACTCTTTGTAATCCTTTGACTGGTGAATGTAGCGTTTCATATGATGTTACACCAGGGGAAAATCCAATAATTGAGGATAAAATAGTCTCTGTTCTTGGATGTTTAGTATCACTTCTTAACAAAGGAAAGGAGGATGTACTTTCTGGAAGATCATCCGCCATGAATTCTTTCCACGTTACAAATTTAGATTCAATGGAGGATAATCTTCCTCCACTGGCTTCTTTTCGGAGTGAGATGAAAAGGTGTTGCGAAAGCTTGCACGTTGCTCTTGAAAACTTCTTGACTCCGGGCGATGACCGTAGTTTGGATTTATGGAGGAAACTTCAGAGGCTGAAGAATGTTTGTTATGATTCTGGTTTTAATAGAGGGGAGGATTGGCCCTGCCATACATTGTTTGCTAATTGGAATCCTGTTTATCTACATAATTTCAAGGAAGAAACATCAGCAAAAGATTCTGATGTAGCCTTCTGGAGTGGTGGTCAGGTAACAGAAGAAGGTCTGAAGTGGTTAATCGACAAAGGATTTAAAACGATTGTTGATCTTCGAGCAGAGACGGTGAAGGATGAATTCTACAGTGCATCCATACATGGTGCTATTGGTTCTGCAAAAGTTAAGGTGATCAAAATTCCTGTTGAAGTTGGTAATGCACCAACGGTGGATCAGGTCGAGAAGTTTGCATCGTTGGTTTCGGATGGCAGCAATGGGTTGATCTATCTTCATAGTAAGGAGGGTGTGTGGAGGACATCAGCCATGATATCTAGATGGAGGCAATATGCTACTCGCAGTGGAGCACAGATCGTCTCTAATCATACTATCGTTCCGGGCGATATTCTCCTTAGAGACGCCTCTTCCAAATTAGCACATAATCAAAATGGAGCAAAAGAGTCGCTGGAAACTTCTACCGTTGGAAAAACATTTCCACATGAAGAAGACGGCCAATCTTTGCTGCTAGAAAGTGCCCATCATAGTTCAATCAATGGAAAAAATTATGCAGAAACTGATAAAGTTAGTCTGAATATGAACGGAACGTACAACGGGTCTATTCCTACACAAGATCTGTCATCTTTAAGAGCAGTTGATAATGGGGAAGAGCATCACCCTCTGAAAGCTCAGATTCCTCCACGCAATAGTTTTTCAAGAAAAGAAATGTCCAACTTTTTTAGGACCAAAAAGATTACCCAAAACTACTTACACCATCAATTGAAAACAAAAGAAAAGTCTTCTACCGAGTTACCTGCAAGCAGTGTTCAAAGATTTAGTGTTGGTGATAGTGATCTTAAATCTGGCATTGTTGAAGCAGGAAATTCTAACAACAGCCCACGTGTGAACGATACGTCCTCGAAGATCCAATTTTCATCTACTACAAAGATGAAGTATGTCAATGTTGATAGTCCTGTACCAGCCAATCCTATTCTTAATAGACTTGTAGCTTCTACTTCTGTTGGAGATAAATTTCCCTCTAAATCGGAAACAAATGGCTTAAAGAGCAATGGTCAAGCAACTTCGGTTTCTAGCGATGTCGATGTGGAATATGTGGAGGGAAATATGTGTGCTTCTGCCACTGGTGTTGTAAGGGTGCAATCAAGAAGGAAGGCCGAGATGTTTTTAGTTCGAACGGATGGTTTTTCATGTGCTCGAGAAAAAGTGACTGAATCCTCTTTGGCCTTTACTCATCCTAGTACACAACAACAGATGCTTATGTGGAAATCCACTCCTAAGACTGTATTACTTCTCAAAAAGTTGGGTCAAGAGCTCATGGAAGAAGCTAAAGAGGTACCATAAAAACTGAACTTGAAATCTTGAAACCTACCTGTTCGGTTTCAAACGATGTATAATTTTACATGGAAAATTCTATCCCTAATTGTAGGTTGCCTCGTTCTTGTATCATCAAGAGAAGATGAATGTACTTGTCGAACCTGACGTTCATGACGTATTCGCAAGAATTCCCGGGTTTGGATTTGTCCAAACTTTTTATAGCCAAGACACCAGGTAAGACTGCATTGATGAACTTGTTGACATTTCCTTTTTCAGGGATTTGCTTATCCTGTTGTATGCTTAGTGTAGTGACCTGCATGAGAAAGTTGATTTTGTGGCATGCTTGGGTGGTGATGGGGTTATTCTCCATGCTTCAAATTTATTTAGAGGTGCTGTTCCCCCAGTTGTTTCGTTTAATCTCGGGTCTCTTGGATTTTTGACTTCCCACACTGTAAGCTCTTTGACTCGAGCTTTTCGGTTTCTTTTGATTGACTACTGCACGGATGAATATTTGTTTGATAATAATACTTTTTTGATATAGTTTGATAGTTGTAGGCAGGACTTAAGACATGTCATTCATGGAAATGATTCACTAGATGGTGTCTATATAACTCTAAGAATGCGTCTTCAGTGCGAAATTTTCCGAAATGGCAAAGCTATTCCTGGGAAATTATTTAATATTCTTAATGAGGCTGTTGTTGATCGAGGTTCGAATCCGTACCTTTCCAAAATCGAATGTTACGAACATGATCGACTCATTACAAAGGTGGGTTTCCTTTTTGAAAATTAGTCCAGTTGATATGATGCAGATCATCATATCTTATCTTCAAGAGTGATATTATCTGAACCATTGGCTGCAGCTACTAAGTACAAGATAGTCACTTCTTTAGTGGAAATGCTTTTCAGGTCCAGGCCGATGGAGTCATTGTGGCTACACCTACTGGAAGCACTGCTTACTCTACCGCAGCAGGGGGTTCTATGGTAAGCTAATGTTTTTTTTTTTTTTTTTTTTTTTAANGTCGATGTGAGATCCCACATCAGTTGGAGAGGGGAACGAAACATTGCTTATAAGGGTTTGGAAACCTCTCCCTTGTAGACGCGTTTTAAAACCGTGAGGTTGACCGCGATACGTAACGGGTCAAAGCGGACAATATCTACGAGCGGTGGGCTTGAGCTGTTACAATTGATATCAGAGTCAGACACCGGGCGATGTGTTAGCGAGGACGTTGGGTCCCAAGGGGGTGGATTGTGAGATCCCACATTGGTTGGAGAGGGAAACAAAACATTCCTTATAAGGGTGTGGAAACATCTCCCTAATAGACGCGTTTTAAAACCGTGAGACTGACGGTGATACGTAACGGGTCAAAGCGGACAATATCTGTTAGCGGTGGGCTTGGGTTGTTATAAATGGTATCAGTGAGGACACCGAGTGGTGTACCAGCGAGGATGCTGGGCCCTCAAAGAGGTGGATTATGAGATCTCACATCGGTTGGAGAGAGAAACGAAACATTCCTTACAAGGGTGTGGAAACCTCTCCCTAACAAACACGTTTTAAAACCGTGAAGTTGACTGCGATACGTAACGGGCCAAAGTGGACAATATCTGCTAGTAGTGGACTTGGGCGGTTACCGTCGAAGAGCTTTGTATAAGTCTGTATCTTTGGTGTGAATACTCTTGGACTTCTCAATTATACTGATTTCTTTTCACATGCCACATTGTTGAAGTGGTTTCTGGCCATATGTATGCATAATGGAAAATGTTGTTCTTGAATGTGATTATGGAGAGCCAGCCGTTAGGATGAAGTTCTTTATGCGTCTTTGAGACAATGTTCTTCTATCTTGCAGGTGCATCCGAACGTTCCTTGCATGCTTTTTACTCCAATCTGTCCCCATTCTCTCTCATTTAGACCAGTTATACTTCCCGATTCTGCACGACTCGAGTTAAAGGTGATTTCATTTAGAACTAACGCTTTCGAGTATCGACATAGACTCGTATAAACTCATACATGAACTGTACGTGTTTGACTCTACTTATACGATACAGGGATCAAATGCATACTTGTTTAGTCTCGTATAGCTTAGCGTTCTAATCGAGTATGACTCTACTTATATTGACAGATCCCGGAGGACGCACGGAGTAACGCTTGGGTTTCCTTCGATGGAAAGAGAAGGCAGCAGCTCTCAAGAGGCGATTCGGTTCGGATATCCATGAGCAAGCATCCACTCCCAACTGTAAACAAGTGTGATCAAACTGGTGATTGGTTTCGCAGCTTGATTCGCTGTCTGAACTGGAATGAAAGGCTTGACCAGAAGGCCCTTCGAAGCCATACCATTAACTTCATTTCAAATCAATAAACGAGGTCTCTGTAAATCACTGTACATACACACAAAATTTGGCTTTTACAGTATATGAGTTCCTCAAAAGTGAAAGAGAAGATGGTAGGTAATACTTGTACTTCAATGGATACTATAAAAATGATTAATTTATAGAGTACTTGCACCGCGTGTTCTTGTTCGACACTCTTCGATTCAAACTTTATATAAATTTCAGAATATTCATGTCGTCTAGTGGAACAGCTCAACCCCACCACTAGTAGATATTGTCTTCTTTAGGCTTTTCTTTATAGGTTTTCTCTTAATGTTTTTAAAATGCGTCTGCTACAGGGAGGTTTCCATACCCTTATCAAGAATGTTTCGGGATCGCACATCTAATATGTTGATGAGGGCATGAGAATTTCGAGAAATGAGGCGAAAACTTTGTACTTATTGTTTGTATCGTCAACTTAGTTCATCATTAGTTCGAGCATTTTTTAGTACAACAAGTGGGGTGCGATGATTTAAATTTATGATCTCGAGTTTTGTCCTTGTCTTTCTCTGTAGCTCAAATGAATATTAACCGAAATAGTAATAGAAACACGTGCACAAACGATTGTTAGGTATTGTTCGTAAGTGAAATTCAACTTTGAACCTCAATTATGTTTATTTTCCTTTAAAATCATAATGTTGAACGACTTATGGTTAATGTTGAATATTTGTTCTCTATTTATAAATAATAATAATAATAATAATAATAATAATAATATTTCTTTGATACGACACCGTTTGGTTGCCAAAAACTTCTAAGCAGCCGAACAGGTTAATAAGGAGACTAGCTTCGACATAGACCGTCGACGCGTCATCAGAGAAGAAACGAAAGCCTTTGCAATAGAGCTGCTGCCCGAGGTATTTGCTTACCGCTCCTTCGATCTCTTTTGTAAGTGGGCAAATCCTGGGGAAAAGATTCAACTGGATCTAAAATTTTACCATTTTTCCGATTCGATTGAGTGGAATTTGTACTGAATTGCATCTTCCGTTGGTTTTTGTTTCGGATTATGTTTCTTTAATCTGACTTGGATTGCCTCTGATCTTTCGATTAGGTTATCCAAAACTAATCTATTGATTGTAGTGACGCTGAGATTTTTGTACCTTCTGTTGTTTCGGATCCGCATTTTTCTTTTCTTTTGCAATTGTTTTATTGCTGCTCATTTTGATCGCACATCTTGTTGTTTAGCTGATTTCTGATTTCTGTTGCTGCCGTTCCTCGTGGTTTGATGCTTGACTACTGGTTATGACGTTTTTGTGTTTGTCATTACTGAAGGTCATGGCGGGGTCTGGGAGTTCCATGCTTACCTCATTTCTTCTGTTCACTGTCATTCTTTCGCTTCAAGAGATGTATAGAGGAAAGTTAGCTTCATCGGAGTTGTTTACCATACTTGGAGGATTCGTCAGTTCTCTTCTATTTCTAGTGCTTCTAACTGTGAGTGCATACGCTTTTATCCTTTACCAGCTAGACTAACGTGTGGATTCATTTTATCTTCATGTGTATTTCTGGATCCGGTGGCTTTTCCTGGATGGGGAGTTTACAGATATTTTATGGAATAGTTCGTGTTTTATCAGTATTTAATTCCGTCCTTTAGGCAGTTGAATCCACCTTCATAACATCTTTTGTCAACTACATGGACACTGAATAAGTGATATTGTTTAAATCAAAATGTGCAGTATTTCGTTGACTTCGATTTTGCATCGGTTACGAATTATAAGTTACAAAGATTTCTGCAATACTATGTTGTTTTCAATTCTAATCTCCTTGTTTTGTAAGAGATGATATTTCAAATTATAAATGATTATGACATTTTGGACCTGGCTTTGCTTGCTGTCAAACGTAATGGAATCAGTTGTATTTCATGGTTTTAAGATAAGTTATGCATAGCATAACTCATGCAAACTGTTGCATGCTTGCAGAATTTTGTACTTGTGACCGTGTTTTTTTGCTTCAATTACAGCTTGCAGTTCATGAGCTTAATTTGTATTTAGTGCTTTTCAGCTTAAATTGCTGATTCAGCATAATAATTTTCATTTTCTTGATTTATTTATTGCAGTTTATAGGAAACTTCCAGGAATCATGTGGCATGCGAACTGGATGGGGAGCTGGTAAGTTTAGTTGCTTGTTCTTGTCTGCACAATATTTTTCCTTTTCTGCTTAATTAGTTTGTCTAATACTAGCTCACGGTGTCTGAGTAGCACCAACTTAGCGGTTGCGAATTTTGAATTATTGGGACATTACAAACCAATTGATCCTCTTGAATAACTAATAAGGCGTAAAAGAAAGGAGTCTGGGTATTCGTTCTGACATCCAAGAGCAAGATCCAGATTGACTTATTCGCTTGGCCAATCGTCTGAATGTCCATTAGTGGCTGTGGTGATAGGGGGGAAAGTCGTAGTCACAATCTGGAGAGGAAACCCATTGATGTCTCTCGAGTATAGGTTTCATATGGAAAGCACATATTTTTCAAAAAATAGTCTTAATACTAATGCTGCAGATTGGAAACATTTGATGATTTCTTTTATAATTACCTGCAACAAGCGTATCTGTTCTCTATAAATGTTCGTAATTGTTACGATAAGTAAGCAATCCTTATACTATGGGGCAGGCATACACTCATGGTAGCCACAATCTATTTTCATGATTGAGTTGAAAGAAATTTGTATGGGTCTATATCTGTATTTTTGGCCTTTTCTTCTTCATCTTATGCTGCATTGATTATGCTATTGAATGGATACTTGTCAATCATGTACTCCATTTGATTTGTGCATTATTAATGAAATGAAAATTTCATTGTTTAAAGTAAGTACTTTCCTAGTACTAGATACTCTTTTCCTTTATGTTCTTTCATAACAAACGAATTTTCATTGATGTTTGTTGAAAACCTTTATGCGAGTTAATTCAGAAGACCATATATTATTATAAACAATAGCATAATAGTGCACTCATCTGCCAGTTTCCTTGGAGATGAAGCAGAATCAACTAACCATTTACTTTTCTGTTGCAGTCATCGTAGCAGAAGCAGTTGCATTGATTGCTGCAAGCACTGTTCATAGAGTTTGCATCACAACATGGTATCCTGACTTAATCCATATTCTTTCCTGTGTTCATAGCTACTTCCCGTGGGAAGAAAGAAATACATTAGGAACCACTATAAAGTACAAATATCTCAGATCATAACGATTCAAAAGTGAAGATTATAAGATAGAAAACTGATCCTATCATAATCTAATATCAAATGTTCAAAATGGTAACTTCATTTCAAATATTTCAGAAGGGAAGGGAACAAATTCTAGACGTATGTTTATAGCCATTATATTAAATAGTAGAACAGCACGTTCCTTGTGATTGATTGCACCAAAACATTGAGTATCTTGAAACTCTAACTTCACATCTTTCTTGTTTTCTTCTGTTGCAGCTTCTTATTCTCCGCTGGACTGCTGTACGAGTTGAACAAGTTTTCGAGCGTGGCACTTTCTAAATCTGAATCTAGAGCCAAAAGGCACTGAGATGGAAACTGAGTTAGTTCTTCAGAGAGGAACAACGTTGTTTTTGAGATTTTCTTTTTACCCTTAGCTCCTGCAGGATCACTGCACCTTATGGTGCTGATTAGTTGTTTTTTTGTTTTCCTTTTAGGAGAGAGCCGGCTGTGGGAACAGTTACTACATTCATAACTATCATAATATTAACAATTACTGCCTTCAAACATTTTCTTCGTTGATTAAGTAAAAAAATGCATGGCATGTCTCCTGATTAGAGGTCCTATCGCCTGCTATTGAAATTACAGATTTGCAATAACAGTTCAAATTATAGGAGTACTGCATGTTATTTCATATCTCAAAATAACTCCACAATGTACATATTAGAATTCTATTCCAAATCTAAACCAAAAAAGAGATAGAATCTAACATATTACGACATATTCCGAATTCAAGCCATCAAGAGTTCAACACTTCTTAAATCCAGACCTACGTAAAACTTTTCGACAATGTTGTTTACCAAGCTATATCTCGGTGTAAATTGTCTAATATTTTTACTTCCTATAACTATACCTCCCTCATTGCAAATTCGGAAGGTCTTTTGTGAACTCCATGGATTATACATCCCTTTTGTAAATTTTAATCATCAATGAAATTGCCTCTTATAAAAAAAATCCTAACTCTACGAACTTAATTAACTCCCAAGACTAAACAACCATAGACTCAAGAACTGCACTTAGTGCTATCTGATGAAAAGAAAATCTGAGCAAAGAGGTTGAGAAACATTTCCCCTGTTACTCCAATGGAAATGGTTGTACATAAAATTCAGCAGTAGCAAATGGCAGCTCAAATCATTTTGACCATCTTTCTTTCTCTGCTTTTGCATTTCAGCTCTGCAACAGAAGAAAGGAAGAAACAGAAAGTAGATGACATTTGGCCTGCAATAAGATGATGATATATGGGGAACTATGAATCTTTGCATTTTAAAGAAATAACATATGGTACCTACAAAGGCAGAAACAAAGCAGACCTCTTTTAATAGTCCATCCAGCAAAGATGGGAATTTTGAACAGCAGCGCATCATTCAGCCAAGTTCCTCAATCACACATTGGCTCCTTGACAAGTAAATTCATTTTTTCCTGCAGAAATTTTAGAACATCTTCTCTGCCTTCCTTGATCAATAAGTGTCTCAACCTTCCAAATGTGACACCAGAAGGCCGTATTCCCTTCTCTATCATCTCTTCCAACAATATACAAGCTTTTGTAGCATTGCCTATCTGACACAGTCCATTAATAAGAACAGAAAACGTGTGCATGCTCGGAACAAACTGCTTCTTCTTCATATAATTCCAGACTTTAAGAGCCATATCAACCTCCTTCCTCCCACAGAACATTTTTATGATCATGGTATACGAATCTACGTCTGGTTCGCACACTTTGACCATCCTACGAAACATCCTAAACGCCTCATCTGTCTCACCACTGCCTATTAAGCTGTTTATAATGATGTTGCAAGTCCTTGAATTGGGGCTAACACCCTTTAATTCCATGTCCTTTAACACCCTATACACATTCTTAATCCTGTTTGCTTTACAGAAAGCAGAGATTAAAGCATTATATGCTGCTACATCAGCCCTTACTCCATTTCTTTCCATCTCCAAGAACGTAGAGACTGCCTCCTCGATCCGATTTTCTACACCATACGTATGTACCAAAACACTATAGACAAACGATGTCGGTCCACAATTATTAGAATCCATTTCTTTTACAATGCCAACTGCTTCGTCGACTCGTCCTGCTTTGCAAAGAACATCAACCATAATGCTATATGTCACTATATCAGGAACGCAGCCGCTATCAATCATTTCTCTAAAAATCTCCCTTGCCTTTGGAAGATTTGGAGCCCTACCCCATCCTTCAATGAGTATGCTGTAAGTTTTCGAGTCGGGAACAAATTGATCCTTCATACTGTCAAAAATTTCCTGAGCCTTCCTCACATTCTTGGACTTGCACAGAGCACTCAGCAATCCATTAAATGCAGCTACATTTGGTTTCATGTTGTATTTTTCCATGATATTAAATGTATAAACTGTTTCCTCTACTTTCTGAGCTCTAGCATACTTTCTCATGATAATACAGAACGTTTCAACATTTAGAATCTCCTTATTCCTCATAACATTCACCAAATCCCACACCATCTGGTACTGCCTTATCTTAGCTAAAGACTCAATCATAGAGTGGTAAGCCCTCACACTATGGACATAGCTTCGTTGTTTAGAAGCCCATTCAAAGAACCTATAAGCTAACATGCCAGCATTCTCAAATCTTTTTAGGACAGCCTCAGCTATCTCAGGTGAAATCCTAATCCCACTTTGATCAAGGGCAGTTTCAAGCGCCAATGTTTGGCATGTCATCATGATTTTACATATACCCTTGATTGAATCCGAGACCGTATCAATTTGTTCACCAGAACTGTATAGCCTAGCCAACAATCTACATAATGGAAGCTTATTTCTCTCATAGCTGCAAATTCTCATCATGGTACACAGAATTGAACTTTGCCTCAAACAATGTCAATAACATGAAAACAAGTAACTACGCATGCGATTATGGAAAAAATCACCACTTAAGTAGCTGCAGAGCTTCTTAATTAAGCATATTCCCAAACCAAACTATAGCTAGCTTGAATTTTCGAAGGACGCTAAAGAGAAAATGAAACAGAACTTGAGAAACTTATAAATCTATAAACAATCCAACGAGTAACAGTAGAACTAAGTAACTAAAACACAAAACAGGCTAGCGTGTCGCACCGTTGTTATCTTCTTCCTCGCTTCAATGGAAGAATGAAACGACGGCGGCGCGATCGAACAAATTCCTATCGCCTAGTGGCCGGTGGTTCGAATTTGAGCATGCTGCGTTCCAATCCAATTTGGTGTAGAATACGCGCCGGATTTCGCTCCTCCGACGACACGGTTGCACGAGACCGACGAATTTTAGGGGTTGTAGGCTAAACTACAAAAGGATAAAACTTAAAATAAAAAAATTATTATTATTATTATTTTTTTGAATTTTTTTAGACGTTTATGCTATTTTTAAAACTTCAAAATTATTTTTGAAATAAATAAATTACTAATAATTTAAAGGTACAATAATTTCGAGAATTTTTTTATTAGTTTTAATATTTTCGAAGTTCAAAGGTAATATTAATTTTTTTAAACAAAATAAAATGTTTAATAGTATTTTTAGAAAAAAAAAAAAACAAAAAAAAAGTATATATATAAATTTAAATTCTCTCCCACACCGACACGGACTCGGAAAACGGGAAATAGAATAGAAACAAATCATAATTTGATGTTGCTGAATGCGTGGTGGCTTCCACTCATACATTCGTACGGAGGGAGAGGGAGAAGCGGAGGGGCCACGAAGTTGTGATATCTTTGATTAATTTTACCTTCTCCTTCCTTTGGACGATTTGTTTTTGAAGCTTGTTTGATGTTTATGCTTCAATTATCTGCGGCATTGATTCTGTGTTCTTTCTCACTTTAGAATTCGTATTTGAACAACAGTTTAATTGCTCGCTTTTGCTTTGAAGATTATTGGGTTTACTTTTGATTCCATTGTTGAAAATTTGTGATTACGCCTGCAATGGACGAGTTTGGGGTATTGACAGAACGATTTGGATTGAAGCCGCAAGGAAAATCGGCTCCAATGGCCGCATCTAAGGCACCATCTCCTTCAAACACCTTCCAGTCCCGGAATTCCGTGTACAATTCGGGTTTGAACGGCAAATCCTCGTTCGATTCTGGTTTTGTTGATGTATCTTTTCAGAAAAATACTAAACCCGATACTTACGGAGGGCTTGATGATTACGATGGTCTTTTCGGGAGTCTCAACCAGTCAACGAAACATTCGGGGAATTCTGGAAGTTCTCCGTCTTCTTTTGACTACGATTCCATATTTTTTGGGTCGAAGAATACAGATCCTGCATATGATGATGTTTTTGGTGGGATTCCCGGATTCAAGAGCTCGGTTACAGCGAAGAAGGAGGATCCTGTCCGATCATTCCCCTCGTCTTTGAATCAGACCTCTCAAATTGGTGATTATTTTGGTGATTTTGGCAGCAATGTGGGAAAAACTTCCCCGAAGCTGAACGGATTAAAAAATGCAGCAAATAACGCAGCTCCTTTTGATGAATTGATTTCTGGCTTTGGCAATAACAACTCTCGAACTAACAGGTATAATCAATGTAGATGCTTGAAAAACTGGCCTACATTATGTCGTTGGTACGAGAAAATTATGGTTTAGGTTCTGCTTTTTGTTGGTGAATCTACTGTATCATCATGCCGGTGTGAATTGAACTTAGGAAAAGATTTGACATAGAATTTAGCTTCATTTTTTTGTGTGTATTTCTAGTTTCTTAGATGACAAGAAGCAATTTTAGCTTCACAGTTTCATTCCCTTTACTGTAAGATCAGTTTACTCCTGCAGCATGTCATTTCCTTATTTTGGTTGCCATATATGCAACCTTTCAAATGTAAAAGTTCATTTTTGACTTTCATTAGTTACCTTAAATGTCCTATAAGCCTGCATCTATTCGTTTCTGCTTCCGAGGCAAATTCATACGAGCAATCGCCAATCAACAGCATTGTATTGAATTGTTAATGAAGTACAAACATATAACTGGAATGAAACATATCTGCAATTGAATACCATGGTTGCCTTTCAATTTTTCTTTAATCATATTAGACCATTTACAATATTGTATGCCAAGAGAAACTCTCTTCAATGTGGGAATAAAGTCTTGATTATTGTAGAAATCTATTTTCTGTATACCCTATGTGCCTTCCCAAGCTCTCATTCAGTTTTGTTCGTGCATATTTCCGACTAGATGATTTCCGTGCATGTTGTTTCTATTCATGCATCTCTATTTTTCTCGTAAGTGTGATTACTCGTACAATTGGTGCGTTCTAATCTTACTTGTTTGCACAGGGCAAGCATGCCAGACAATCTGACCCAGCAATCAACTGTCAGTTCAGCCAAAGATCCTTTTATCGAACTAGAATCGACTTCAATACCGTCTTATAATTCGTCTGAAGCTTCAAAATTTGACAGCCCCCCAAGTTCTTCCTCACCATTCAGGATTCCTCGGATACCAAAGCCAGGTCATAAGGAAGATAAAGGTGCTTCAGCTTCCCTAAATTCATATGTATTGATACGCCCAATCTCATCAAAATTTGACAATATGAAGATGCTCTGTGCAGTTAAGAGCTCCTCTTCCTCTCCTATAGATGAATTGGATAACTTTGCTAGGGGGAAGATGCAGAATAACAGTGAAGGGAAAGTCAATGCCTCAACACACATGAGTAGAAATCGTCATGTTGCACATGCTGCAGGAGTAAATCATCAAAAGACTGTTGACGATCTGGACTCCTTTTTCAACGTGGGTCCTCGATCACAAAGTGTTCCAAGGTCACAAACGACGACTCCGGTAACCACTTAACACCACCAATGCTTGTACAAAAGAAAAAAGAATATGAAAATTGATTGCAGTTAAAACAATATATATTTGTTTATTTGTATCCTAAACCACCAGATGGACACGTCTGTTAATGTTGTGGTGTTATTTTTCAGGATCCTCTATTTGACGTTCCTAAATACAACAAACCATCTGAAATTCCCAAAACTGCTTCTTCTGCTGTTAATCTTGTGGACGATCTTTCGTCGGTTTTCGGAGGTGATATACATACCATGCAATTGACTACAATTTTCTCGATTGTTTTTTCCTTCAATCTTTAAAAATTTGTTTTTCCCCAATCCCTTTTTTCTCTCATGGTAGATGCTTCTTCATTTGGACATTTTGAAGAAGTTGCTGGGGAGAGTGAAGAAAGAAGAAGAGCTAGAATGGGGCGTTTCCAGAGAACCCAAGAGCGTGCAGTTTGTGTTTCTCGTTCTCTCTTTTTTCTTCTTTGTTACAATTTGTACCTATTAGAGTTTAGATCTCTCTTCTTAGATGGATGTTCGTATTCATTGAATTAAAAGCAGTTCAAATCGATTCCTAGTGGGATTTGAGGCATAGGCATAGACTTCCTAGTAATTTTGGCAAACTGATTGTAGATTTTGCATTTCTTTTTTTGTTCATCTTTACCAGGAACATTTACACCATCTTAATGTTTTATTTTCAGGCAAGAGCAGTGGCTGATTTGAATCAGCGTGATTTTCAAACACAGCATGAGCAAGAAGAGAAGCATGTTAGTATTCAATTGCTCAATTGTATTTTGACTTACAGTTATAATTCTCATTTTGGTTAAATCCCAAGGCTTGGTTGGTTTATTTCCAGTTTTGTTTGATTTGACCAGAGGTTTGCTGAGACTTTAGATGTTGATATCAAGCGCTGGGCTGCAGGGAAGGAAGGCAACATTCGTGCACTGTTATCGTCATTGCAATATGTGTGTTTCTTAGTTTTAGTTTTTTCTCTCTCATTCTAATGTTCCTTACCTAGTGTCCGTTATTTTCTATTATTCTCCATGCCTAGTGTCCGTTATTTTCTATTATTCTCCATGTGAGCATTTCGATTAGCTTTTCTCTCTCTATTTATTATTATTTATTTATTATTATTATTATTATTATTATTATTATTATTATTATTATTTTTGAGTAATGGAGTCACACACCAAAAAATAATCTCAACCTAAAGGCCTTAGGGATAGGATCCATAGGCATAGAAAGGAGAAATCGAAGAAAAGGGAAATAGGGAATACTATGTAAGGATTTGTGTAAAGCACTCGGTTGGTGGTTGTTTACTGAATGTGTTCACTAAATTTAACAAAAGTGGTGAACTTATATGAGGAACATCTAGAAATCCTTGCTCCTGAAGAAGCCAAAGAGACCTCTACAAGCCTTTGAGCAATGGATTATACTCTTTTCGTTTTAACCATCAGCCCGAAATAAACTAAAAAATCTCATCTTCAACCTTCTTGGGGGAACAGGACGGGCGCCAAGAAGATTCAAAGTGATTGGTCATTCCTTTAATTTTCTTTCCATTAAACATCTTCTCAGCTGAAGATCCCAAGTATTATTGTAAACGACCAGCAAGTATTTATAGTGGCAAACTTGAAATTTGAGACCCTATTTATGTGGAAGGAAAGAAGCTGAATAGAGGAAGAGGAGAAGTCCTAGAAGAGTTAAAGATCTTCTTATTCTAAAAGAGTTGTTGACCTTAAACTGCTTCTGCATGTTCCCTTCATGGAGAGAAAAACTTCTCATCTTTGGAATTGTTTATGATGTATTTCCTGTAGGGATCTGTGATGGTAAAGACTCAGGATTTAGAAAAGCCTAGGCTGGAATTGAGGATAATGAAAAACCATAGTACCTTTGTAGGCTAGTATTGAGGATGATCGAAAATCGAAGTACCTAAAATGTATAAATTTTTCTTTTGACTTCGTTGGTAGATAAGTTAATATTGGCAACATGATTCAATAAAGCTACCTTGCAGTAGGCTGGTTTGAGGAGAGACAAACAAGCTTAAATCCATTGATTCTCTTTTGGTAATATTGTAAATAGTAGCATTCGTAAAATGTGTTTACTTCCCTGACCTTTTGCATGACATGTGGTAATGCTTATGAGGATGTATACATAAACATACATAACTTCTTGTAGACGCTTGAATAGTTACATTCTTAGAGAAGCATGGGCTAGTGGCTGCACCCCATGATCATAACGTAGAATATTTTCATAAAAGCCATCAACTTTAAATTACGTTCACACGTTCAACCAGTCCAGATTCTCTAGCTGTAATTGGCAACGATATAGATTCGTTTACTAGCATGCTGATTAATCTCCACTCTACTGGTGATTAGGTTCTCTGGTCGGGATGCGGTTGGGAGCCAGTTTCATTGACGGATATGATTACTTCTACCTCAGTTAAAAAAGTATATAGGAAGGCAGTCTTGTGCATTCATCCGGATAAGGTACAACAGAAGGGTGCCAGTATTGAGCAGAAATATACAGCAGAGAAGGTTTTTGATATCCTTAAGGTGACTTGCCAATATTTCATTTTCTTCTTTTAGCATCCATAGCTTCATGCTTGCATCTCGACTTGGTTTCTGTTTTTCGAACGATAAGGTGTTTGATCTTTTGAGTTTGGCTACATGTTTAGAGAATGGGTTGTTTGCTTTTATTTAAAATTTTCGTTGAGCTTAAGTCGTCTCCAATGTGGATACGGATTGTTATAGAATTATAAAGTACCTAATGATTTCCTACTTGGAATGTTTCTATGACAAACTATTGTAATCCTAGGAGAAATAAACAAACAAAGGATTGATTAATGACTGTCTTCCTCTGGAACGGCCTAAGATTACCGCTAGCAGATATTGTTCCCTTTGGATTTTTTTCCGGGCTTCCCCTCAAGGTTTTTAAAATGCGTCTGCTAGGGAGAGGTTTCCACACCCTTATACAGAATGTTTCGTTCTCCTCCCCAACTGACATGGGATCTCACAATCCACCCCCTCTCGAGCCCAGCGTCCTTGCTGGCACACCGCCTCGTGTCCACTCCCTTTGGGGCACAACTTCCTCGCTGGCACATCGCCCAGTGTCTGGCTCTGATACCATTTGTAACAGCCCAAGATTACCGCTAGCAGATATTGTCGTCTTTGGGCTTTTCCTTTTGAACTTCCCTTCAAAGTTTTTAAAACGCGTCTGCTAGGGAGAGGTTTCCACACACTCTTATAAAGAATGTTTTGTTCTCCTCCCCAACCTGTGTAGGATCTCACATTCTCATCTATCTTGTCCAAACAATTGGTTGGTTCAATACACGACTTCTTTTAGATTCAAAGTCTAATTCAGTTTACTTGTTTTGACTGTCTTATTACCATCATTTCTGTCTTACATTGAAACAGGAAGCGTGGAATAAATTCAGCAAAGAGGAACTTTAGACACAACCTCGGATGATTGTTTCTTTTCAACCACCATGTCACCTGCAAAGTATGAGTACCTAATCAGGAGACGACCAATCTACCATGACAAGAGCCGTCTGCTTCCTGCAGGTCAGTCTTGAGGCCATTTGGCTGTTAATATTGTGTTCAACATGTTCTCAGAGAAAGATCTAAAAGGTCGTGACTACTTGAAAATTTTATTCCATGGGCTAAATCATAGTTTCATACTTCGAAATAATGCTGATAATTCTTTAAATTTGCGCCAGATTCATTGCTATTGTAGAGTATTTCTTCCATTTTCCTCTTTCTTTCTTCTGTATACTGTATTCGGTGAAGTGTACATTCAAACCATTTGTATGATCTGTTGTAAGAGTATCCTTGAATTGTGTAACCTTGGGAAACTTTTTAAATTAACCTTTGTATTCTTTTTCCCCTCTGAGTGATTCTTTTCATAGTTTTAGATACGGATTTAGCGAGTTTTGTTTTATATTTCAAACACAAATTTCTTCCTTGAATTAGATATAGAAATGTCTATTTATTCTAGAGCTTGGGATCTCGTGGAGACCCGCCTCAAATGGGGTGGAAAATTTCCATTCAAATGGGGAATGGTTGAATGGGAGAGGGAGTAAGAAGAGATTCCTCCTTGTTGGATAAACAAGGTTGGGTAGATAAATAGGGTTGAGGATAGGATTGTATTCGTCATCCCAGCCTTGCTCGATCACAGTTGTGAATCTCGGGGTTTAAAACAATTAATTTTGGGGTTTCTTATGAATATTTTTACTTGCCTATTACACTACCTAAGGTTTTGTATAATAGAGAAGGCTTCTCCATCCCTGTCCCGTAGACATCTCTAGTTGATAAACTTTCGTAATAACACCCCGGTTGAAGACAAGAAGAAAACATTCATGTTCATAAAAGGCAGTTTCTCGACATGGAGCTTTTGCCTTTCCCGTTAATCATTAATCCAATCGAAACAATAAGATAATGGACTCGATCAAAGTAAAAAAAATAAATAAACAAACATATCATGGCCTTTACCTCGTCCTAGTAGATTTCTCCAAATGTCCATTACAAACAAATGCAAAATCCCATCAAAAGGGAAGGTAAGAGAACGACAGCAATTACTTTTCCAATGAAAATATGAACTTCCCAGAAACATCACTCCACCATCACGAAACCAACCCACCTGCGACGAAGCCGCCGCTAGTGGGCGGCTCTCGACTTGAGACCTTCCGGCGTTCTCAGCCATAAATATTATTGGGTCGGTTTGATTTTTAGGGCTACCTTTTGCGATACGTATTAAAAAGTTTACTTTCGATGTCGATATAAAGTATTCTTGTCATTTTTCTCTCAATAATATTGTACGAGCATCTTTCTTTCGTGTTCAAAAAAGTACTTTTTGTAGTTTTTCTGACAGAAATATTGTGATAGTTCTTCCATTTC
This sequence comes from Cucurbita pepo subsp. pepo, assembly GCF_002806865.2. Classification (NCBI taxonomy): domain Eukaryota; kingdom Viridiplantae; phylum Streptophyta; class Magnoliopsida; order Cucurbitales; family Cucurbitaceae; genus Cucurbita; species Cucurbita pepo. The sequence continues at coordinate 6,093,846 of NC_036650.1, read as the reverse complement.
TCAACACTACAACAGATAATATTGTGACACTCTAATCTAGCTTCTCGGCGCTATCCTCTCAATCCTTTTGATGTTAGAGCTCGTGTTGGCTCCATAATCCCAACAAGATTATTAAGACTGTGAATTGAATCATTCAAATTGCTTAGCTAAGGTAGAGAAAAAGCAAATCTTTTTATCACAGTATCAATAATAGAACGAACCATCAAACTTTGAGACAGTAATTGATGCTAAGCTATACTCAAATTCACAAATACAACCGTTTGCTTCAAGATGAAATTTGTATGCACGGAAAGTCAGTAATTACCAATAGTAAAGAGAATTACGAAAATATTGAAAAATATGTTCGATAATTAACATAAACTTCACTAATAACGTTTTTTTTTCAATTTTCGTTGAGTCGTGTTTACTTTCTCTCAAAGCTAACACGAGTTCACATGCCCACAAATTTTACCTGATTTTATACTATAAAATTAAATTTATAAAAATATAAGTTGAATAAACCTTTACCACTTTTTGACCTATTGGGATTTGATGGAAATTTGTTTGAAAAATGGTCCCAAAGACCTTTTTGAGTAACACCATGTTTTTTTTTGAATTTATTAAAATATTTTATATTTTTATTATAGGTAATAAAAATTATTCACTAAATCTTTTTAAAAGAAATACATATAACTTGATGGAGAAAACTCGATATCTGTAAATTTCTATGGAGAATTTCCACTCTACTGTCGTAAAAATATAGATATTTTAGAAAAATAAACATTAAAATAAGTGGCAGAGACGAAACTAAAAATACTTTCAAATCTCTTTCGATCTCCCTTGTGGAGATATAAATTTTTATTGAGGCTAAGGGTTAAATTGAGAATTAAAAACTAGTGGTAAAGGGCTTGTAGCTCTTTAGATCAATAAGAACTCCGGCAACCGAACCAATGGCGGCGGCTATCGAGATTATAAGACAGACGACGCTCAAGATTTGGAAGCGCACCCATGTAGAACTCCATTTAGGTATCTTCTTTTGAATGATGTACATCTCAACAGGGTAATAGACAGCAAGAGGCCAAAATCCTATAGCTCCAAGGAGTCCAACGACGTCGTTGAAGAACGGTAGAAGCATGGAGATCAAGGTCGTTACAATCACAAAAACCGCCCTCCAAACCAACCGGAAAAGGTTGAATTTGTACGGCCGGCAGCCGGGGATCGGAATTTCAATCTCTTTGGTGATGAATTTGTTCGCCGGAAACTTCTCCGACGCGTACTTTTCAACAAAGGCAAAAATGGGTTGGCAGTACACTTGGTAAGCTCCGACAAGATGGATAACAATGGCGGCATTGGCAATGTCGATAACCCAATAAGGAGTATAGAATCCGGTCAGTAGATTCGGCGGCGACATGTCGCCGAAGGCGGCGTAGCCGGCGCAGCCACACAACATATAGAACAGTGTTGTCACCGTCACGCTCACTAGTGTTGCCTTCTTCATTGTCTTCCCCTCCGACGGCGGCGATTTTATTGTGTCCTGTTTCATAGCTTTGTATCTCCGTCACCGAACTCGAAAGTTTAAACTGATAGATTACGACGACCGACGAGAGAATCGTACCTGAATTTCGATGAGGATCATCGAGTAAGAGTAGGCGAAAGCAATGTCTCCAAGAGCTTGGAAATTCCTCCAAACTTTTTGGGATTGAGTGGCAGTTCCTGAGCTGATTCCAGTCAAATTGCCTTTGATTTTCCCAGTTTCTAGAACAAACAAGAACAGGGTCAGAATCTCCAAGCAAAACATCAAAGAACAGAGGAACAGAGGAACGGAGATGTCGGAAAATTTACCGGCGACTCGGGAAACTCCGAGGCCGAGTCCTATAGCTGAGTAAGTAAAAGACATGACAGCAGCGACAATGGAGAGCCACCATAGCTGATCAAAATCTGGAATTTGGGATAAAATTATCTCAACAATTCCAAAAGCAATCATATACGGATTGCTATTGATTGGGCAAGGATCTTTCCCACCACTTGCATGGAAGCAATTTGACCTTTTAATTGCCCTGCAAATTTCAGATCCCCTGAAGAACATCAGAAATGAACAAGAACAAGAAGAAACAGTTTTTAAAAGTTCCCTCACATCATGCTTATGGCTGAAGCTATTGTAGACCCAATTGCAATTCCGAAAAGATTCAAGTATTGAACAAACCCACATAATTTCACATTAAAACCGCCTGTAAATCAGAAAAAACAGAGCATATAAGGTAAAAAACAGAGCATATAAGGTCAAGGGGGGAAATTCTTGAATCATTCTTGACAATTAAGGATTTTACTCACCGAAATTGGCCTGAACGGCATCCATATAAGTGTAGTTTCTCTTGCCGGAAACAGGGTCGCCGGACCGGTAACAGGCGGAGAGAAAAAGGGAAGTGTAATAAGTAACTAATGCGAACAAGAACATAGCCAACGGACCGGCGATCCAGCCGAGCTGCGCCGTCGCCCACGGCAATGAAAGAACGCCGGAGCCAATAATAGCTGTAATAATGTGAGCACTAGCTGTCCAAACATTCCCTGTTTTTTCAAAACAAAAACACCATAAGACCCTGTTTTTTTTTTAAAGAAACAGAGGACTCTGTTTTAGCTGTCGGAAATGTTATACCAGTTCGCTTTAGCCGGCCGTCGTCATCAAAGCACTTGGAACCACCTTGTGGAACCGCCGCCGTGGAAACAGCAAAAGCTTGATTCTCAGCCATCTTCAAAATCAAACGACAACAGAGGAAAATCAGCTGTTTTTTCTCAGACCCTTTTTGGTTAGCGTTTCAGAGTGTCTGAAAAAACAGAGCTCCGATGTTTTTGTTTTGGGGAAGAAGGAGATGGGTGTTCGTGTTTTATAGAGAAGAAGAGGAACAAGAAAGCACGTGCTGTTTACAGAAAGCTAAGGGAAGGTGAACCGAGTGGGTCTGTTGACGGTCGATTTACCTTTCTCACCACTTTTGACTCCGATGTGAGCTTCCTTTGAAGCTGCAAAATCCTCCACGTTTCGGGGAAAAAACATTAATAAAAAAATTAAAAATAAAAAAAAAAACAATTTTTATAATTCTCGCCACTCGTCTAGCAACTAAACTTGTTCGATCATACACGTCGTCCGTACGTGCACGTTTGTTCGTTGCTGTAAGATGAAAGTGTCCCACATCGGTTAATTTAGGGAATGATCATGAGTTTATAATCAAAGAATACACTATCCATTGGTGAGACCTTTTGAGGAAGTCCAAAGCAAAGCCATGAGAGTTTATGTTCAAGGCGGACAATATCATACTATTATGCTCAAAGTGGACAATATCATACCATTGTGGAGAGTCTTGTTCGTCGAACATAGTATCAGAGCTAACTTTGTTCGAGGAGAGGTGTTCACAGCCATGAGAGCTTATCCTCAAAGTGGACAATATCATATCATTGTGGAGAGTCGTGTTCGTCTAACAGTACTCTAACCCATTAGTCTCTAAGTTCTGAGTGAGGTAAAATTTAATGAAAATTGACAGAAATTTTGTGCCATATTCAGTTTGATGGCAGCCCCTTCCATGGTAATTTAAGTTGTTTGGATCTTTTTGTTTTAAGTTTTGGATAAAATATAGTGACAATGTTTTGTCTGTTGACTTTTTTGGATCATTTAATGATCATTGGCTTGAATTATTAGGTTTTCATTTAATAAATCATAATGTTGGTTGAATAATACCTATAATCCTCTATTTGACTTCATTTTTAAATATAATTTAAGTGTCATTTAAGAAATATTCGTAAATTGAATTATAAATTTATTTAAATTAAATTAAATTCAAATAAATGAAAATTTTACGGATAGATTTGGTTCATAGATTCATTAGAACTCATTTAAATTTATTGTTAATTTTAAAATATACCTATTTACTTTTAATATATATATATATATATATATATATATAATTTGATAATTATTTATTTTTTTAAGATATATATTGAAATTAAATTACAAAATTTAATTAAAGGGGGTGAAAATAAATAAATATTTATTTTACATATTAAAATTTTACTTTTATTAAAAATAAAAAAAATTTAACCCAACCCCTGGTAATAATTTATTTCTTTAGTTTTAACCAAAGAATATTAAGAATGGTCGGGGAATATGGGATTTATCCAAAATTAGAAGGTATTCTCTTACGTAAAAGAATAGATTCCTTTAAAAAGCTCGTTTTGGACGGCCAACATCAGACATAGAATATGTAACTTCAAACAAAAGATCAGATATTCAAATTCTCTACTCGCCTACTAACATACTTATATATCAATCAACGACCGACCGTTATATAATTTAAATCACTAATTATCTTTTCTCTTTTTTTAAAGAACAAGTCAATAAAGTTAAATCAGGTCGGTTTAAGAAAACGAGTTTAGAAAGTGCTACCGACCTTATGTATACAAAAAGAAATTTAGAAAGTGTCACCGACCATGCTAAAACCCGTTGATCAAGTCAAAAGCTCGCATCTAAGAATCTATCGATTTAGAATCTTAATACAATATAATTTTAAATAAGAATAATGTATCTCAGGAAAATATATTAGTTATGGATATATCTTAAATATTTAATATTTTTTTACTGATTAATAGTATATTTTATTTTATTTACAAGGTGAAAAGTCTATTTAATTTATTTTTTATTTTTAAATTTTAAGCCGTCTCCTTCCATCATTAATTAATTGCATATATATATTATTATTATTATTATTATTATTATTATTATTATTATTATTATTATTATTATTATTATTATTATATTTTTACTGTATGTGAAAAGTAATTAATAATTATTGCCCATGTAAGTAAATTCCCATAGGTTCATAATGGGAATCATATTCCCACTTTTAAAAAATTCCAAAAGTGGGAAAAACAGTGGATTTAATCCTTAAAAAATAAGGATTTACCAAAAAAATTCTTTCTTTTTTTGGTAATTTTCTTATTTTTAAATGTATTGAGTGGAACAAAATAATTCACTCAAAGATTAAAAAAAAATTATAATATTTATAAATAACTTAATAATTAGAGAGATTGACAAAGAAGTTACTCGAGAATACGGAAAAGATGGGTAAATTAGGTAATAGAAGTCCCATGGCAATCTTCAAGGGTCACTCGAACCCTATAACACTATAATTGTTATAGGTATTGGGTAGGATTAAATGCCCATGGACCCGCTCTCCACATGTTGTCCCCCTTAGACCTATGTGAAGTGAACGAATAAAGGACAAATCTTTTGGTGTGGTTTCTTGAAGAGTTGACATATCTAGCCTATCGGACTTCGTACTAACCGAGTTTAGGTATATATCCCTCATTTTCTTATTTCTTATTGTCATCATGTTTGGTTATGACCGAGGCATGGTGAGAAAAAAATGATAATATAAGAGACTTATTAAATTCATATAAGGTATGGAATATTGTACGAGCTTATCTTGATACCATTTCAGTCAAAGCATTGACTTAAGCATTAGAGAGTATCGGGCACAACGCTCCATCGATACTAAGTATCTTTCTTACAAGTCAGCTTTGATAAGACAAATCACTTGAGCCATGAGACCCACCATCTCAACTAGAATAAGTCAGCTCAAGCAGCAATTCACCTTTGGTTAGAGCATGTTAGCCTTAGTCAACATCTCGACAAAATTAAGTCAACTCATGTGACCTGGTGCCTTAGCTAGGATAGATTAACCCGAATAATTGATTTGCCACCTCACTGTTGTCGGGTCACATTACTCGTTACCTCAATTCGAAGCAAATATTTAATCATGATATTTTAACGTCCTCTAAACTTTGCGTACATTATTTTAGTTCTTTAAAAGCTCATATTAAATTTAGCGGATCAAAATGAAATAAATAGAAACCGTGAGTATTTTGAATAGTCAAATTCCCACTTTTCGTAATAGAATAAGATACCGTATATATTTGCTCTATCTTACCCAATTTCGCTTTTCTGAAGGAATATTTATCGATATTTATTTATTATTCATAATTTCTTAATAATAAATTGAAAGATGAAAGAATCTTGAACTTTTTTATTATTATTATTATTTTTTTGCTATTGATGAACCTATCTNTAAATAAATAAATAAATAAAAATATGATTTAAAAAATTAATAAATACGATAAATGATAAATGATAAATTATTACATTTTTTTTTTACGTTTGAAGTGCGTTTATTGGTAGGTAGGCAAAAGTCGTGGTTGGTGCTGAGATGATATCACACATGTACTACACCCAAACACGTTGTTAGATCTTTTTCTTGATTTAACTTGTCATTTTCTTTGGTAAAATACGTAAAAATGTTATATATATATATATATATATATATATATATATATATATATATNACGAAAAAATGATGAGAGAAAACAAAACTATTATTATTATGAATTTAAATAATTAAGAAATGAATAATTTACGATAAATATGTTATTGAAGTATAATAATTTAAAATTATTGGGTCAAAGGGAAGACTTTGGGTTAAAGTAATTAATTAATAAAGTAATAGGGGTTAATGGGTGTGGGGTCACAATTAAAATTTTGGTGTACACGTGGCGAATCTCCAATATTCAAATTTATCGCTAAAAATTGTTGGTGGTTAGCATTAGGTCTTTTCATGGTGAAAGAATCCAATAAGATACTTTTTTAAATCATTAATTTATTAATTAAGGCTTTAAATATTTGGGTTAACATTGTAACCCTAGTTAGCATTTTGTTGTTTAGCACAGTGAATTAGAAAGTTTGTTTGCCATTTCGACCCCCCACTAATTTAGTGCATTACAAATAGATTCCAAAGTAATTTCATTTATTCATTTATTTTAAATGCCAATTTGAGTAGCACGGTAAAAGAATAGTTTATTTTAAAACATTTTTAAATAAAAATTCAAAAATATTTTTACCCACGTTTAAAAAATTCGAATGAATTTTCAACAGTAATATTAAAAAGTTTGAAAATAATATATGAGATGTCGAAAGCATTTTCTTTTTCATAAAGGTAAAATATGTTAATTTTATTTTTAAAATTAAAGTCTTTTTTAGATTTTTTATAAAAAAAAAATTAGGGGTATAGTTGAAATTTTGAAAGTTTTAAAATAATATTTTTTCTAGACAAATAATAAAGTTTATAAGTATTTTTATTAATTTAGCCATAATAATAAAAAAAATTAATTAAATTTTTTTAAAAAAATCACTTTTAATTATAGTATTCAAATGGTAAATTTTGTAATAAATAAATAATAAATCTAATTTATTAAAATTTAATTGGTAAAATATCTACTTATTTATTTTTAAACATTTAATTAATATTTACAAATTATTTTTAGGGTTAGATATAAATAATTTTTTAGATTTAACAATAAATTGGATTTAAAAAAATTGATAAACTATAAAACGACATGTCGACCATGAAAATAAAGCCAAATCTGGAGACGGGATTTTTGCGTTGAATATTAAATTAACAAAACCTTTTTAAAAAATATACTTTGAGAATAATATATATATATATATATATATATATATAATTAGTCTTATTTTGTGTGGTTGTTGGACTGTTATAGGTTCCATTATTTGCGAATTTTCTCGGTGGAGACTTAAAAATATTATTTAATTAATGATTTTAAAAAAAAAATTTAAATTAAAAAAAAAAAAAAAAAGCTTTCATGAAATTAAATTATAATTAAATATTTGATGAATTAATATATTCATAAGCTATAAGAATATTTCTGGTCATTAGTTGTAGATTAGGTTAAATTCTCAACTTTATGAATTTGTGGTTTATGTTACAAATTCTATGTTATTTATTATTTTACAATATCCTATTATATTTATTTTAATTATATTCTAATAACTGGTATCAAAATCGTCCCCCTAATTTAGCCATGTTAATAGAATTCTCGAGTAACAAACAAACAGTGGAAAGCTTTAGAAGATGTAATTATGGTGTGATCCTGAGCAGTGTATTTCGATGATGATGAGTTGATTTAGTTAAGAGTAAGATGAATATACGACTATTTGATGGAAGATTCGGTGGCTTGACATTTTTGGTATTTAGGAATACTCGGGCTTGATCCACTGCCAAGGAAGCTACTCAACTCCAAGTTATTGACACTAAAAAGTCGAATGGTTAACACATGCTAGTTGACCAAAGTCAACTAAATCTCGATATAGCAAAGCTTAAATGGTTAGTATTACATCGTATCTGTACCTAAAAGTTAATATTGCAGGTGTGGCTCGTATACATTTCATCCTAACATTAGTGCTTACGAATGTTTAAAAATATATATGACAAATGACAACTAACCTAACATGACTCGTGTGATTAATTTAAAATAGATTAATTTATTTTTTTAATAAGTTATTGTTTTCTCCGTTGAATGTTAGTATCTCATTAACGGGTGACGATGCATACTCAATAATTTAATTATTAACTTAGATCAAAAGTTTGACTTTTTTTTTATAAGTTGAGCTAAGTATTATATATGGAAAAGATTTGGGACCCAAAAAAAAATTATTTATTGAAGAATAAAATAAAAGGAAATTACTTTATCAACCCTGGCATGTTTTTTTTGTGCTGCAAAATAATAATTTTACTCTATTGCCCCCATTAAAAAAATTGTCCTAAAAAGAAATTCAAATTTTCATGTCCACTTTTCGGTCAAAATATATTTATTTATTTAAAAGGGAACCAATATTTTTTTAAATAAATAATGTTTTGAGAAGGGAAAAAAATATATATATTATTTTGATAGTGTGAAAGAAACAAGGCATTTCTCATCGTTGGCAATTGGAATACCAATCATTGGAAAATTAAATAATTTTAATTCGTTGGATTTTTTTTATTTTTTTATATTTTTTTTAATAATAAAGTCGTGTTGGAATAAAATATTTTAAGGGGTGGAAATAATTGAAATAAGTTTTAAATTTAAACATTTAATTGTCTATAGTTTATGCATTATTAATTGTTTTCTTCAATGAAATTTCTAAAAATAAAATATAGTTTTAGTTTTATTTTAATATTTATAAGTTTCTAATTTTCAAAATAATTATTTTTTTTTGTTCTTTATTATTATTTTGTCACATTCGCTTGTATCATACTCGAGAATAATATAATGTTTATTATAGTACGCTAATCTACCTGTTTGAAATCATTATTTATTTTTTAAAAAATTGAAGGACGGAAATGGACTTTCTAAATAATAAAAGGACAAGAAACAAAATAATATAAATTAAAAAACAATCTAACAAATTTAAAAGTAAAATTTTTAAACTAAATATTATCATATAAAAAAAAACAATATTTATATATCTCCATTATTATAAGAAAAATGTCAACCTCAGACGGGGTGAGGTGGGGTCAATTTCGAATATATTTGTTGTAAAGTCAACTGCCGCTATCTTATCTGAATATTAATAATTTAACTGTCTGTATGTCTCTTGGTACAATTAAGTGCTTTGTCCTTATTGTTATTTATTAAAGTCTCTGTAGCCCTAATAAATATATATCCAAATCAAATAATTGAATGGGATGATGTTTTTGTTACCTATAATATATTTCACCAATTGCTACACGACATTGACTATCTTCACACATCATCATCACATGTCATCCCTTGAAACGTACCGCCTTGAATATCCATATAGGCATTCCTTATCCTAAATACTAATAGAACTCATTGTCTTTGCATAATACGCTACATTATGTATAATCATATTGAAGTGATGTGACATGTCAAAGCTGCTACTCGTTTTCGCATGACTAATTAAGTTATGCGTATCCATATTGCAAATTCTAGGAGTGTAAACAAATCTTGATATAAGTTGTTGATGATAGGTTTGAATTTCATCCCCATCGACTGATGTCAGTTGTAAACGGATCATTTCCAATGAGCCTATTTTAACTCATAGAACACAAAGATTCATTCATTAATGTTAAAAAGATTTACCGTTAACATAATTTCTTACAATCGGATCAGATAATACATAAGGGATTGAGAGACATTTGAATTAAAAGGGAAAGAAGTTAAAAATGAAGAATATTTAAAGATTAAAAAAAGAAAGGTCAAAATGGCTGGGATCAACTAATCCATTTAGCCCAATGCCTTCGTGCAAATGGTAATGCCTAATGGGCTTTTCAAATTGGGCTTTCAAATTGGGCTTTTTCAGATTTGGGCAGAAACAAGCTCTATAGCGCCTTAAATGGATGTGATATTCTTATTATTTCAATTTTTGCAAAATATCTTTTTTAACCTATTCCTCAGTAATAACATATTTTAAAAGGTAGTAATAATCACTTACTATTTTATTCCCTGTTTAAAAACATTTCTATTTTATAAAAAATTAGTTTTATATTGATAAAAAAAAAAAAGCTCCATAGTCCTATTTAATAACCATTTTATTTTTGGGGGGCAAGAACAGAGGTAGCTCCCAATGATGTGTTCTTGATGACAAAAAGTAGAAGAAAAATGGCAATGAAGTTGGGAGAGAAATTTTTCTGTTTAAACTTAAATGAAATAGCCTTTTTCCTTGAAGAATTAACAGCAAACTATATATCAGAACCAACCAACAACCAGCAAACATACATAATATAACATGAAGTTAATAAGACTAACCAAATATGAGAGTCGTAGCTGTTGTTGCGGTTGTTGCTCGACACGTAAACATGGCCTTCTGGAACTTGCTGCCAGTTCAGGACAAGAAAAACTAAGTACAAACTAGAAACTCGACTAAGAACAAACTAGAAACTCGACGTCGCATTCAATAGGAAACTAATATGATTTTAGTCGGGGGGGTAAGTAAGTCTAATTCCAATAACCAGTTAAGAACAAGCAAAACTAAGTACAAACTAGAAACTCGATGTCGCATTCAGCAGGAAACTAGTAGAATTGTAGTTAGGGGGTGTAACTAAGTCTAATTCCAATAACTGACAAGAATGTTAACGGCCTTCTGAAACTTGCTGCCAGTTATGAACAAGCAAAACTAAGTACAAACTAAAAACTCAACGTCCCATTCAGTAGGAAACTAGTATGATTTTAGTCAGGGGGTAAGTAAGTCTAATTCCAATAACTGAGCAGAATGTTATCGAGTTAGCTGCGAGAAAAATCGATGCCATGAATTTAGAGATAGTTGGTCAAGAACATGGGTTCATCATGCATAATCAAATCGCCCTGAAGATTTCGGTTTGACTATAAAGTCTCTAAGGATGTGCTTTAGAAGTCTTATTGCTGTGATAAAAATTTGCAGGATGATGCAGTGCAATGAAAAAAGAAAGTAGAGTTTGAACAAAACTCACAGTTGCCTTTGTGGTATATGCTGGCCGCTCTGCTAAGAAGCTTTCATCCTGATCAATTCCATTGACATAATAGAGGCATCCCTCATATACTTGGAAGGTGTTGGATAAGAACCATATGAATGTGTAGTTTCTTTAGCTTTAACACTACGATTCTTTAGCTACAAATTGATATTTCTGGGGCACACAAGTAAAGTACTCCTCTCTGGTCCTCCATCGTCAACTGTTTATGACCTTCCGTTAAAAACCGGGAACATTGTGCAATATCCAGAAAAGCATAAAACCGGGAACATTGTGCAATATCCAGAAAAGCATTTAGGGAATCGATGAGATTAGAAGCAATTAGTGACTAATTAAAATGAGAACCAGTTATACATAAAACTACTAATCTATATTTTCTTTTATAACTAGAGTACTGTGGAGTTCCATTTCTTGCATTATGCTCATAGCTCACCCGAACCAATCCCTGAGAGGCTTGAACCCTACCAATACCAGCTCTAAGAGATAGCAATCTTCTGTACGTGCTTGAGCCTAGGACCTTAGATACACCAAGCATCCCAATTCCCCACTGCTAGAGCCACCTGTTAGGGGTAGCTATGAGTATACATTTATTAGCGTACAAAAAATGGACTGTGAGTTCCCACATCGGTTGGAGAGGGGAACGAAACATTTCTTATGAAGGTGTGAAAACCTCACTCCAACATATGCGTTTTAAAACCGTGAGGCTGATGATGATACATAACAGGCCAAAACAGACAATATCTACTAGCGGTAGACTTGGGCTATTACAAATGGTATCATAGTCAAGCATCAAGCGGTGTGCTAGCGAGGACGTTGGGCCCCAAGGGAGGTGGATTGTGAGTTCCTACATCGGTTTGAGAGGAGAACGAAGCATTCCTTATAAGAGTGGAAACCTCTCCCTAGCAGACGCGTTTTAAAACTGTGAAGTTGACGGTGATACGTAATGAGTTAAAGTAGACAATATTTGTTAGTTGCATAGCATTAATATAAGAAGGGTCTTCCATACCTCAACCATGTCTCTGGATTGTGCAACAACTCTCTTTACAACGACGTTCTCTTCTCTGCATCCAGATTTATAGCACACCATATTTCCAACAAGATCATGTTAGAGAAAAACTGTTGAGGTAGAAGATATGTAGGTTAGTCATTCGTAAACTAACGTGCGTCCGGTCTCAGAAGGTTATAATGCCTGATGTAATAAGGGGCCTAATGCAACTCATAACAATCCCATATTGGCTAATTAAGAGTAGGATCATGGACTTAAAAGTAGGGAACATTATCTCCATTGGTACGAGGCCTTTCGAAGAAATCAAAAGTAAAGCCACGAGAGCTTATACTCAAAGTGGACAATATCATATCATTGTAGAAGTTCGTATCCTTAACAGGCTTTTGACACTAACATTTCATAGGATATGAACAATATGGAGTCTGAACTTGTTCTCCTAAAGGCCATCTACTTTTTTCTCCTAGCTCCAGAGACCCCTAGGTTAAAGCTATGTTACTTCAGTTTATATCAGACTGTTCAAGACGAGTTTTTAGGGGTCAAAAAATGGCAGGCAACTACTTGTCTTGTAAAGCTTATCAAGGTGAAAATAATCCCTGCATCTTAACTACTGAGATCAAAATTTGTTGGCTTGTTCATGTGCATATTGTTTCCAAGACGTTCGATTCTTTCTCCTTTGATATGAAATAGCTACTAACAAGAAATTATCAAAGATTTTATATACGATTCATCTACTTTCTTCGAATAAGAAATAACCGAAACATAATTTTGAAGCTTGAATCGATCAAGCTTCATCATAACAACGCTAAAATCTCAATCCACAAGCACAAAAATACACCTAAAACTTTCTCGAACCCTAAATTTCAAAATTCATCTCAGAAAAACAGAAGAAACCAAAGTCGATTCATAATTTGATTGATATATCCAAAACTCAACTTGAAACCAAAGGAACTCAAGACATTTACCTTCTCGACGAGCATTCGATCTCCGATACGAAGAGTTGAATACATTGATGACGACGTAATGCACTGAATCTCCAAAAGCATAGACCACAAGACCAAAGCCACAAGAAATGTAAGCAAGCCATCAAATATAATCCATCTAGGAAAACCCCAACTTATCGCAGCGTAGAATACAGCATAAGTAGGACCCACTTATCTGTCAACGTGTCCCAGACCCAATCCGACGTTGCCACGTTCACAAAATGCTAAATAAGTAGGACCCACTTATCTGCCAACGTGTCCCCTATTTCCACCACAGGTGACAGTACCATATCATTGCGATTTTCCGCGCCTTCCAGTCTCTAACTGACTTCACTACCACCATGCCTCTGGTTTTCCTCTGTTTCCTTCTCCAGTTTTCTTCTCTCCTTCCGCCGTCGTCGGCGGCGGCTACCGGTAGTAACAGCATAGTATTTACCACCCTTGGCAGGTCCGTCTATGCCTTCGATGTCTTTACCCTCCCGGCCGATGAAAACAGGTCCCCTTCTGCAGCGGATGAAACCCTAATCACCGATGGCGAATCCGTCAATTTCAATGGCTATTTCCCTTCGTCGTCGTCGTCATGTTCGATTCTCTCTCTTTTAACGAACCAATCACAGTCCTTACGGCCGGATTTGGAACTCGTTTATGTCACAGAGAGAAACGGAATCTCCAGAATCTTCTACGATGCGATTTACGGTGGTACCGGATTTAGTGCTAGACGCCGGTCGGCGCTCGAGATTCCTCATCGACTGCAAATTCCCCTTTTGGATGATGAGCAGAAGAACGAAGTTAGGGTTTCCTTCAAAGATCGGCCGAGTTTAAGCGGCGATTATTTGGTGTATGTGTCGACTCACGAGGACCCTGGCGAGTCCAGAACGAGTTGGGCGGCGGTGTACTCAAGGAGTTTAAGATCGGGTACAACTCGGCGATTGACGCCCTATGGAATCGCTGATTTTAGCCCTTCTGTTTCTCCGTCGGGAGTTTGGACGGCTGTAGCTTCCTACGGCGAGAAGGGCTGGGCCGGCGAAGTTGAGGAACTAAGCACCGATATATACATCTTCCTTACTCGCGACGGAACTCGTCGCGTTAAGGTCGTCGAACATGGTGGCTGGCCGTGTTGGGCCGACGATTCGACTCTTTATTTTCACCGGAGAGGCGATGACCAGTGGCTGAGTATATACAGAGCGATTCTCCCGAGTGATGGAGAAATTTCTACCGATTCAGTGATAATCGAACGACTCACTCCACCTGGTTTGCACGTGTTCACTCCGGCCACATCTCCAGCCAACAAAAACCTCATCGCTGTCGCGACGAGAAGACCCGATTCGTCTTTCCGCCACATAGAGTTGTTCAATCTCGTCACCGGAGAATTCAAGGAGCTGACAAAAGCGGTTTCACCTAATTCTCACCATTTCAATCCGTTCATCTCCGCCGACGGGACTCGTATCGGTTACCACAAGTGCAGGGGCGACAGCAATGGAAGAAAAAGCAATACCCTGTTCTTAGAGAACGTTCGTAGCCCTGTTTCTAATTTATCCTTGTTCAGAATCGACGGTTCTTTTCCCTCTTTTTCGCCTGCAGGTGACCGTATAGCTTTCGTGAACTTTCCCGGATTATACGTCATCAATCGGGACGGTTCAAATCAACAGAAGGTTTACCCCGGCGCGGCGTTCTCAACGGCATGGGATCCAGTGCGGGAAGGTGTAGTATACACCAGCGCCGGTCCCGATTTTGCGCCGTTGAGTTCTCAGGTGGATATCATTTCAGTCAACGTGGATGATGACGAGAGTTCTATCAAGAAGCTGACGAAGAACGGTGAAAACAACGCCTTCCCATCGCCGTCCCCCGACGGGAAATGGATCGTTTTCCGGTCGGGACGATCGGGCTATAAGAACCTGTACATAATGGACGCCGTCGAAGGCGAGAGCAAAGAACTTCACCGGCTTACAGAGGGCCAGTGGACGGATACGATGTGCAGTTGGTCGCCAGACGGCGATTGGATTGCATTTGCATCGGACCGGCACAATCCCGGTGCCGGAAGTTTCGATCTGTTCTTGATCCACCCAAACGGAACCGGGTTGAGGAAGCTGTTTCAAAGCGGTTCGGCGGGTCGAGCGAACCACCCGAATTGGAGTCCGGACGGGAAGGTTCTAGTGTTCACTACGGACAACGCGGGGATATCTGCGGAGCCAATTTCGAACCCACATCACTATCAACCCTATGGTGAGATCTACACCATCAAAATGGACGGCTCCGATCTTCAGAGGCTGACTCATAACTCCTACGAGGATGGGACCCCCACGTGGAGCCCACGTTACATCAGCCCTGTCAACGTTCAGAACTCATATGACGTGGAACCCTGTGGCTTTGAAGATTGTCACTGGCTGAATCAAAAGAACAAGGCCCAGAATGAAATTAAGCCCGACTTAACCGGGCCTCGATGCAGCCCATAATGGTGTCACTGGGCCATCCGAAACCCAAAAGCCCATATTAGCATGTACACTCATGTAATATATAAATATAATTGAGATATTGGTATAAAAATAATGGCTGTGCTTTTAATGTTTAGACATTTCTGAGTTGCCCTTTTCAGTTTAGCCGCATGCGAGGAATCACGAACGTGCACGATGATATGATATTGTTCACTTTGAACATAAATTTTCATGGCTTTGTTTCTAGACTAAAAGGTCTCATAGAGATGTATTTTTTAGTTACAAACTCATGATCTTTCCTTAATTAGCCGACGTCGGACTCCCTCCCGACAATTCACAACATATGAACACTTTTTTGTACAAATCTCAGCATTTTGGTATTCAGTAATTTGCTACAACGTTACAACAAACCGCCGAGATCCCAACGACATTATGTAGAAAAACCAGTGGCATTGGCTATGGCTACATTCAAAAGCTTACAAAGGGAGTATTTTATGTCTCTCTCTAGTCTTGTTCTAGTCTCTAATTGCTGCTGCTAAGTCAGGCTGCTACTAATCCAACAGAGCCGCCATTGGAGTACAAATCTACTGTGTTTGAGTCTGGAAAAACTCGGGCGGTATCGTCGGAGGGCAATACTTCTTCGCCACGTGCTTGTACTGAGGCAAAAAGCCATCAAAATATCAGTCAGTATAAGAACATTACAAGATCAAATGAACACTTAATATCATAAGACTATGCTCACCTTATGCTGGCTGTATTTCTCTCTGATGGCTGGTAAGCTAGAATTGTGGGCGTTACAGCAGAGGCGATGTAAATCCTTGACGCACTCGACAAGGTCGGATGGCTGATAATGTGTATAATGCTGCAAGGTCGAGTTCTGTACCAAAGATCACAACAACAGCATACATACTCTATAAGTATAATTGGTTTGTTGGAGTTCTGTAACAAAGAACATACATGATTCTCATCATACCCATGGTCTTTTGGTTGGAACAAGTATGAACTTCGCCAAGAAGATCGCCGACGCAGCTACGAGCGACGGTGCGTAGCATAGCATACTGTATTCCAAAAGAGATAATTCAGCTAGGAAGTTGGACAAGCATTCCAGCTGCATCGACGAAACCTCATCGGTGGACCCTTGAGCAGCTCGAACAAATCGCCTATGACGAATCGATATATCAGAATTACGAGTTCATTGAACAAAAAAACATTGCCAACATCACAATCACTGACTTTACCTTAAGAAACATTTCGGTGTTGGAGCTGTCATTTCAAACTTCAAGTAATTCAAGACAGAAGATTCCATTTGCAATACCTCTTCTTTGAAGTAGGTGTTATCAGTTATGTAACAAAATTCTTCCACTTGAGGTGCACAGATCTCTTCATATTTTCTGGAAGAACAACACAAACTTACTACTTAACATCAGACTATCAAAATCAACAACCAATCATTAATGGGGTATTGAGAATTCTTACGAAGCAATCATCATGCAAGCAACACCAAGCAACTGTAATCGTTGTCGATCCATCGAGTTTCCCGATAGGTATCGATCGATGTAGTTCACTGTCAAATATAAAGTATCTGGCACAAGCCTATACTCTTCTGCTACCTCCACAAGCCAATCAATCAGTATGGCACGCATATTTGAATTTACATCCTTCTGAATTTTCTCCATGAAATCTGTAGAAGGCCTTTTCTTAGCCTGAACCAACAACAACATTAAACAATTAAGAACAAATATGTAATGGTAGAATTTTAAACTTTTTACTAAAGAAGAAGTTCATCACCTCAGATGCTCGCAAGTGCTTGTAAATATCACAAGCAATTGTAGCACATTGCTGGGGATCCATGAAATCGGTATCAACATCAATGATATCGCTATCTGTTTCCATTTCTGCAAGTGCATCTCTATTGCATATGCTACCTACAAAGGGAACCAAGCAAAATATAATCAATTAAGAACACTAGCAGATGCTGCAACTCTCAAAAACTTATCCATGAACTCACCTTTAATTGGTGGGTGACCTGAAATGCAGAGACTGGCTTTAGTTTTCCTCTCAACGGAATCAACGGCTGGGACATCAGTATTGTCCATGTACTCAACGTCAGGACTCTTAAAAGAATCACAAGTAGACATAGTTTCATCTAAGGAAAGTGACACTCCATCTGATTTAGTCGGAGAGACATCCATACTACTAGAGACGGCGGTGGCATCAGTTCTTGAGATTGCTGGAACATTGCTAGGGACAATTGAATTCGTCGTTTTGACATCAATCAATGTAGCTGTATGAGCCGCCGCCGGCAAGTTAGCAATGCGAGTTCTAGCAGGGGAACTCTTCCTTGCCTTGACAGCTTTGGTTGCACAAGGCACCTGCAAATATGAAAATTCATTTAGGAATGCTTTAGAATCATTGGATTTAAACAAACAAAGAGGCACATGCTGCTGTCATACACTAAAGAAAAGGGTTGACCCACAATGATATCCAAATTGTAAATCCAAGAACTTCGTAAAAAAAAACATTTTATATAACGACATCAAAAATGTTTTTCAATTCTCGTACTTGTTGCTTCGAAAGGAAACAAACACAGCTACAAGAACATGTTAACACTGATAAAAAATCAGTATAGTGTTTCCTAAGCTACCCAAAAAGACTGATAAGTGATATGTTGAATATAAAATTGTTTCAGGAATCTAGAATCTAGACCCCTTCTTGTTAAGAATCTGCCCATAATTTTAAGCTCAGATTGCTAAGTTCTTTGATTAACAAGGATATAATAAGAAAACTCTGTACAAGTTTTGGGTATGATCCAGACAGCCCAGAAAAGTGAGCTACAAAAAAACAGGGGACATTTTTCATCCATTATCACTCTGTCTCAAGCAATTTAAAGCATCGTTGAACAATCCCAATAATATGCAGTTCATTTCAGAAACTCCCTTAAGAAAATAACCTAAAAATCAAACCCTACTGAAACAAAAACATGAACTCCCACAAATGAAAAGAAACCATAGAACAAAAATCATCAAGACTCCTTTGCAAGTAATTAAGTACCATAATAGCAGGCGGAACAGAGCTTTTAGCAGCAGTATGAGACACACTCTTGAGATTCGTTAGGTTACCGAGTGGCGCTCGCTTCTTCGCCAAGTGTGGCGGAACTGCCACAACCTTTCCGACATTATCGGACGACGAGGCCGACGACGCTTGTCGTTTAGCCAACGACGACGACGTCGACGACGAAAACGACGGGCGGCGATTATGAGCGGACATGGCGAATCGGATCGGATCGGATCGAACGCAGTTGAGAATTTAAGAGTCAAATTCAAAAAAAAAAGACTAATAAATTCGCACAAATTTCTCTTCAATTCCAACTTCAAAACCTTCTTGGCGTAAGAGAGAAACGCCAAGAAAGCAAAGAATCAAAAATTAAACACCAAAAGAACAAAAAAAATTGGGGAAAAGAACAAAAAAGAGTTGAAATTCTTGGAAATTTGATTGATGGATATTGATTTTGAAGATCAGAAACAGAGAGAAAAATGAAGAAGAAGAAGAAGAAGAAGAAGAGAGCGTTATCGAACGTGAGCAAGATGGGAAGTGTGATTTATAATAAAGGGGGGTTTTAATTACAGTTTTCTTTTGCTTTAGGGCGCGGAATTTTTATGATTTTGAATTCCGGCACATCCTGACCGTCGATTCGCCTCTCGGTATTCGTTAGTACTCGACATCGGAGGCGGGGCCCATTTAGTCTACTTAACATCGCCTGCGGGTTTCGTATGAAGCATCACAGACAAATCGAATACCGCCATCTGTCGCTTCCCATTGCCTTTACATCTTGGGGTTGTCGGACTGTGTGGGGGCCTTTTTGCAACATTGGTAAGTCACAGTGCTGTCAGATTAGAATTCAAGTTTATTTGAATTTGAATTCAAAACGGTCACTGAACGCATCCATTTCTCTTTCTCTCTCCTACGCTGCAAGAGAGAGAAAATTTTGTTGTTTTTATTTTTTTTTTAATTATTTTTTTTTAATTTTAATAAAAAATAAGATTAGGTTAGTCACGCATTTATGGAAATTATGAAATAAAATCTTATTAAAGTTGAAACAAAAAATAAGTCAAAGATCAAATTATGATTTATTACTTTATTTGTAAGCAAAATATATGGTATTTTATTCCATTGGCAAAAAATATATTTTTAAATTGATTATTATATATTTTTCTTTATTTTTTTTAATTAAATAAAATAATTAAGTTATGCATTTATTGAACTAGTTATGGAATATAATTGAGCAATAGGCTTCTTTCAAATTTAAGATTAAAATATTCATAAAAAGGTTAAAATTAGGGCATACTTGAAAAGGTTAAAAAGGGCAATTTTTACACAAATTTCAAGAGGAAAGGAAAAGAACAATTATTTTAAAATGTGTTTTTTGTTTTTAAAAAAAATATATAGAAGATTTTATTCAAATTAATTTGATTTTTTAGTTCTGTAGAAGTAAAAAATAAAATTATAAACGTTTAAAATAATGAAGAAAATATTTATTAAATTATATTTAGATGGACTCTTAAAAAAAAAAGGACTAAATACAAAGTTGATTTACTTTTTTGTCCTTGAATTTTAAATTTTCCCATTTTGTCCTTATGCAATTAATTATAGATTTTTTTTTTTTTTTTTTTTTTTTTTTTTTTTTTTTTTTTTTTTTTTTTTTTTTTTTNTCCCATAACAAAATAAAAAAACATTTACTTGGTTAACGTTAGACAAGTTTCTTTATTTTGGTAGTAAAATTATTTATAATTAGATATAGAAAACCCATTAAAAATAAATAAATAAGGGCTAATTGTCTTATATGTTTCAATATTTTGTTATAAGTTTGGACTTTTGTTGTTCATTGGGTTTCGAACTCAGGAGCAGTGACACCAATGCTAATTCAAATTTTAGTAGCTTTGAATTTTGAATTCAAATGGGAAACTGTTTTTATTTTATATTTTTTCTTTTTTCATTAAAAAAAAAAAAAAACAATATCGCTTAATCTACGGATAATGCTGGTTGTGATTGGTCCAATGTGTTGACACTGAGTGACACAGCAACCGCTACTTAAATCCTTCCAGCTTGGTGGTTGTTGGGGAATTTAGGCTCGTGCATGTTTTGTGTCGTTGTTGTTGTTATCCTTTTCAAGCTAGGTAAGATCATGTCCAAAATTCTACGAGAGGGTTTAAGACTCAAATGGCATGACTCGTTTAAGTGGGTTGGTTATCAAAGGGAGAGGAGTCCCACATCGGCTAATTAAAAAGTTGATCATGGGTTTATAAACCATGAGAGGTGATACTCAAAGAGGACAATATCATACTATTGTGGAGGTTCGTGATTCATAATAAAAGTCACACAAACTAGTTATTCTTAGGTAGTGAGCTAACCTATATGAGTCAACCATGGCTAGCCAACCCTTATAAGTTGGCTGAAGCTAATGGTTGTGGTTGGCTGGTTTTTCTCCCCTAATAAGCTCATACCAAAAAAATTTCAAAATTTTAGAGATATTTTCGGTAAAGATGGCAAAGTCTCATCCTCTGTTACATTACCCAAAAAAATCTTAGAACTATTTACTATTGTCTTTTATTAATAATATTTTGTGAGGTCTACCTCTAATTGTGTAGACGGGCAATTAATTTTGTGTAAAGCTGATTGTCATAAACACTCCGCTATTCTTAATTAATTTTCTCATTAACTTTCGTTCTTTATTATTTTTTTTTTCCTCCCCTTAAAAAATGGATTTTTCAAGAACAAAAAAGAATAAATAAACCAAAATATCAGGAGTGAAAAAACCTAATAGTAAGATCTCCAGCGTACTACGTGTTAGAAAGCACTGATCTCCGTAATGGTATAATATTGTCCACTTTGAGCATAAGTTCTTATTGGTTTTGTTTTGGGTTTCCCTAGAAAGTCTCATACTGGAGATGTATTCCTTTACTTATAAACTCATGATCATTCCCTAAACTAGCCAAGGTATGACTCATTCCCAACAATCCTCGACACTACATGGCTACGCCAATCGAATGAGCCTACCCCTTTTCAAGATGTCTTTGAAAATGCCTTTTAAAATGGATATAGACCCGTAGTATTTATGAGACTTGACACAAAACCATCTCTAATAAATTTAATTTAAATACCATAAAAATAGAGAGAGAGAAAAATCAATACACGATTAAAGTAAACCATTAAATTCAAAAGTTTTACTTAATGAGTTAATGTATAATTAAAAATTAAAAAATACTTCTAAGAAAGAGATGGCTAAGTTGTATAAAGAGATCCTGTTAGGAGAAGTATAATTCGGCCAAGAAAATAATGTTCACAGCTGAGAATTTTTCGATATCGGTATATAAAATTTAAACTTCTTCGTTAAAGTAATCAATTCCAAAACTTCTCGTTAGTTTTTGTCTGACACAGCTCGATCATTACCCTTAAAATAGTTAACAAACACACTGAAATCTTCTTCTTCTTTCATATGAGTTTTGTCATTTTCGAGTGAGTTTCGTGTCGAATATTCTCCCAAATCTCCAATTTTATTAGTTAGTGCAATCTTTATGGTTTTTTACTCCTACATCTATTTTCACAAACTATCTTCACACTTTGAAGCCGGTAAAAAGAAACTTATCATCATTTCTAAAATAGAGCTAATTTGCAAGTTCACAACTGATACTACCTCAAACAAAATCGCAACCGATGCAAACTGACTATCATATATTTGTTTGGCACTGCGATGAAGAATCAAATAAATAAATGTTCAACGAAAGTACTCACCATAGAAGCGTGTTGAACAAGTTATAAGAACGTCCGCCGATTTAACCTTCACCGAAAAGAATCTTCCGAAGAAACTAGTTCGATCTCGATCGAAAATTTTCCTGGTGCTTCGAACTAGTTCATGTTCATCCAATCGATTCAAGCTAAACTGATAACTTGAATCACAAAAACTTAATAGAATGGAAGAACAAAGTAATAATACTGAAACGAACTGCGGAACGAACACATAACAACTTAGTGATTTTGGGCTCCACGAGATAATGGATGGTTCAAGGCCATATTTCTGCACGCAATCGTTGGTTCAAGGACAAAGGATCTGGACCGTCAATTTGAACAACCAAGATCTCAACCGCTTATTTGGAAAGGATGCAAATGCGAGATAGACTCTCGTTACTCCGGCCTCAAATATAAATTATTTAATTAACTTCAGCATAACTGAGTTGATTATTTTTACTTTTATTTGTGTTGATTGTATTAATATTTTTTACTTCTATTTACATAGGTATTGAACTCAATAACATATTTAACATAATTTAGACCAACAAAAGTACGGATAAGATCTTGATGCTTACTCGAGAATTCAAACTGTTGACCGTTCAGTCTGGTCGTTGGTGGTCAATATTTTAACGGAAGCGCCACTTACCAACCCCCCAAATGCCTGCATTTTCATTGAGACACCGTCTAATGGCGAAGAGGCTCAGACCCACCCCTCCCTCCACTCCCTCCGCCAAGCCATCGCCATCGCCACCGTCATTGCCGCCGTCTCCTCCGACCCCTCAACTCTTCCATTCAAAGCCCACCACCGCGTCCCTCCGCCACTCATCCAACGATCGAAGCAAAACCCTAACCCACCTCGTATCCCCCGCATCCGCAGCATCCTCCAACTGGGTCTCTCTAAATCTCACCAAATCAGACCTCTCTTTGCCTCTCACTTTCCCCACCGGCC
Organism: Cucurbita pepo subsp. pepo; assembly: GCF_002806865.2. NCBI lineage: Eukaryota > Viridiplantae > Streptophyta > Magnoliopsida > Cucurbitales > Cucurbitaceae > Cucurbita > Cucurbita pepo. The sequence goes on along the minus strand of NC_036650.1, from coordinate 6,070,369 downwards.
AAACCTTCCGCTGGAAACAAACCAGCCCCCTTCACTTCACCGGCGTTGTTGGGCCTCATCTTATCTCTCTCACCCATCTCCCAAATGGCGACGTTTCATATTGCCTTCACTCTTGTTCTACCTCCTCCTCCGCCGCCGCCGCCAGATTGGCCTTGCTTGATTTCCTTAACGCCAGTATCTCCCTAAGTGCCATTTGGGAGGTCTTCTCGGCGGCTGATCCAAGATTCGATGTCTTGTCGCGCCATTTGGAGGGGGCTCGAGTTCTCAGGCAAGACCCACTCGAGTGTTTGATTCAGTTTTTGTGTTCTTCTAATAACAACATTGGGAGAATCACCAAAATGGTGGATTACATCTCATCACTTGGGAACTACTTGGGTCAAATTGGAGGCTTTGATTTCCATGAATTTCCCTCTTTGGAGAGGCTATCCTTGGTCTCTGAGGCTGAGCTTAGAGAGGCAGGCTTTGGTTACAGGTAAATCTCTCCATTCCAATACTAATTTGATCTAAGAAATCAATCGCTAGCTCTATCTGTGGGGATGGGAACACTTTTATTGATAGCATAATGTGAATAAGCAGGGCTAAATACATAATTGGCACTGTGAAAGAACTAAAAGCCAAACCTGGGGGAGGTGCAGAATGGCTTCTGTCTCTTCGTGATTTGGCTCTCGAAGAAGTGATTGAAGCACTTACAGCTTTACCGGGCGTGGGTCCAAAGGTAGCAGCTTGTGTTGCTCTCTTCTCTCTCGATCAGCACCATGCCATTCCTGTTGACACACACGTCTGGCAGGTACTATATCCCTTTTCATATGAACTAAATTGATTCAAGTTCTTTCATATGAACTAAATTGATTTAAGTTTATTCTTGTATGTGATGAAAAGATTGCTACTAGGTACCTTGTTCCTGAGCTTGCTGGTGCACGTCTAACGCCAAAGCTTTGCAATCGTGTGGCTGAGGCATTTGTCAACAAGTATGGAAAATATGCTGGATGGGCTCAAACTCTGCTCTTCGTCGCTGATTTGCCTCAACAGAAGGCCCTCTTACCTGCAAGTCTTGAGAATACCAAAAGGAAAAAAACTACAAAGGAGCAGATAGAAAAGGCACATACTGGTAAATATAGATCAATATGAATAGCTATATTAAGTTGGTCTCAGGCTTTTGGCATTCATGTAAATTCCGATTTGTTGTAGAGCAAGATCCATAGGTGTTGGCATAGCTCTTGAAATTCGTTCGGGTTTGCTTTGGCTCGTTGACGTATTCTCCTGGAGGAAGAATTCAAAATGTAATCCCCATGTTTGGGGAAGTCCTACAATCCAGCCTTCTACTAAATGTGATCTAGTTAAAAGGAGATTAATTTTCTGTGACTAGAGAACTGTGGTTTCATTTCATTGTTGATCCTTGACATGAATCAATTAATAATTGAAGTATTGCATGATTGTTTCTAGGACTCCTAAAAGAATGAAATAAGCTGTGATCATGGAGATGATTATTGCTAAAGCTATGTATCTATTGAAAGCTACTGTGAATTATCTTGCCATGTGCTTCATTCATGCTAGACATCTTCCATCATTTATGTGCATTGTGCATCAACCAACAGTGTTTTGGTGACAAACGGACATGGATCGCCTCTAAAGTTCCGATTCGAGATTGGAATCACGCATTTAGTCCTCCCTAGACACGCCTGAAACATCACAAAGCTTCCATGTGAGTCGTCGTCTGGAATACCTTTTATTTAATGCAAGATACAAATCTCTTTATAGAATGCTAATGCGTTTCAGGAAATTACTCACATGTTCTACAATGGCTCTGGAGTTTGGCGAGTGACACATTCCAACAGCGTAGCTTTGACAGTCACCAGACGGTGTCCCAAAGCTTGCAAATAAGATTTTGGAGATGTTCTTGTTAGTAGGGCAGCTTAATCGGACCTTAGGCCTTCTACTTTTGTTCTTTGTTCTACTTGCCCTCTGTTTCTTTGCACTCATCCATGAAGCTACCAGAGGATAATGTGATTCAGACACTTGCCCACATGTTTTGCTAATTGAAACAGAATCCAAAGATATCCCAACTGGGCTTCCTGTTTCTTCTTCCAAAATGACCAACAGGTTCCCAGTCGGCTTGAGGAAGGAACGTGGAACATTATACCTGGATTCAAAGGAGAGAATATGGAAGGAATTTTCAAAGGTGAGGTATAATATAACACCAGATATTAAGATCTGAATAAACTGTTTACCATTTCTGTGAAGGCTCCCCTGTTGGGGTGAGGAAGGAGACCCAGTATCGGCCAATACCCCAGCCGTTAACCCAAACTGCACCCTTCCCCATGGAACCAAGGTTCAGTGCAATTGGGTCATCACCAGGAGGTGCATCGAACTGAGTCTGCCCAATTAATGACGACAAAGGTCAGTTAATGAACACTGAATTCAGGATAGTTGCTATGCAAATGGTCTAAAAATTGATTGTTGGTAGTACCTTGTACCATGTGAGCGGCTGGGAAGAGTCTCCTAACCTGCTCCACTGAACATTACTTGACCCATTGTCTAAAAATATTTGCGATTGCTCTCCTGATAGGCCAACCTATGGAAAAATTGTTCAGAAAAACCGACAAAAATACATGTACGTATATTTTTTTAAGAATATTACATCGGCTTCAAGTGTATGAACTCATATTATGAGTTTAAAAATTAAAGAACCTTGTATCCCCAAGGTTGCGCGGAGAAATCCTCGCCTTGAATCCTCACTCTTCGCAGTCCTGCAACTCGCCTCTCAAGAAATGCCCCAGAATCCTTCACATTATAGCTATTAGAATTCGCTAAGGTGAAATGCAAAATTAATATGCATCAACCATGGAAGGGAAGGTAAGAAGATTCGTACAGGTAAACCAACCATCACACTGAGCAATGAGATGTTGTTGATGCCATTTCTCAACGTAATATTATTCTCCAGAGAGAAACCTTTTTCTTTGTAAGTTCCGTGGGCGGAGCCTATAAACATCAATAGTGAAATTCTCGATATTGTGATTTGATCGAGCTTTTAACCATACAAAGGAAGATAAGACTAGCCTGCATAAAGCCCATTGACAAATGCATGCATGGCATGAGCTAGCGAATCCACTTTTAGTGTTTGTTGAGAGTCAGGAGAATCCGCTTCAATCCTGCATTTCACAACCATTAGTGGCAAGCAATAGAAAGCGAACTTGTTCCTTCTGACTTCCAACTATTATTTGAATTATTCAAGATTAACCTCAGCCGCGTGATTGCTAACTTATAATTTACCTTAAAGTGTACCAAAGATAATCCGAACTATCTTTTGTAGTATTCGTATGCTCTAATAACTCGTTAGTTCTTAAACCGGTATCATCAAAGCTAGGTATGAATTCCCTGAACTCTTGCCATTCTTCAGATGAGTCAAACCTTTGTACTATCTTCATTGATCTCGTATTATATTGCACGCTTACCTAATCATACATATTTCAATGGTTGAAATTGATGTAGAAAAAGAAAACTTATGCAAAAAACTTCCTGCTAGTTATCGGTGTAAATCTTACCCTTCTAGTATTGAAGGCCACATTTTTACAATCTGGTAAGATGCTGATGGAACTCAGAGGTAACTCGTAAGTAACACCTTGAAAGAGGACATTCGTGTCTGTAGCTCCCTTATTCACCAAAAAGGCAGCACATTCTCCGGACTCCGTTTTGAATACAATAGCCTACCAAACAAGACGGATGAGCAATTGTCTACAATTTCCTAGAATTACAACCTCAATAAGTGATCATTTTCATTCTTATCAAGTTATCATTACATTCATTGTATACGATATTCCATTTCCATCTTGGACGGTAGAAACAGCTTTTTATTGCATAGAATGATGTTATTAACATGATAAACCTTACTTCTAGAGATTTGCCCAGTGAGAAGTTGGATTTTGTTCCGGTGAGCAAAGGCTTGGAGCATAGCTTAATTGCAGCATGTAATTCTTTAAGATGACCCCATTTTGGTTCCCTAATTAAACCTTCAGTACGAATGTGGTAAACAGTTACTCAGTTGATGCAAAATTCAAACCAACCGTTGAGCTATAGTTTTAAAAAATATCATACCGTATTCGTCTAGGGGGGCTTGATCATAGTAACCTGTGATCATGAATGCAGAGGCTGATCTTCCAAAGTTGGTTCCTCCATGATACTAGATGAAAAAATGAACAATGGTTGCGGTTTAAATGAAACATGTGTACATCTTTTGTTAGGTTCGTACGAACACATAAAAAAATTGAGAGAGATTTATATCAATACCATATAATAGTTGATATAGGTTCCATTCTTTGCAGCAATGAAAAGAGCAACATGAAATGTAATCTCCTCTGCTGATCTTATATACGGTTCGTCACCATAAGTTTGATAGCTGTAATTCCGAGCCCCCAAAATCCCAAGGAAAAAGTTATCGATCATTAAACAACAAAATTTCAATCTGGTATTAAGGTAATTAACAATTTCCATAACATTCCAAGGAAAAACACATTTTCCTTCCATTTTTGTGAAAAAAGAAATGCAAAATATTTGGATACAAGCAATGGCAAAACTTACAAACTAGTCCAATTCTCAGTCCACATAGATGGCTTATTAGGTGAGTTTGGTCCTGGGAACGTTTCTCCACATCTCATCCCGTTACACGTATTTATCTACGAGTTAATATATGAGCAATATAAGAAATGAAAACGTAGACAGAGAGAGGAAAATTAATGTATGGTTGAAGTTTTTTTTACATACGTACCACAGGGTCAGGTGCATCATTTTGCTTGCACATGCTCCATGGCACACCAGTCTGAAGGCTAACAGCCATGTCTGCTGCCCATCGAACATAAGGCGGTCCCTTCTCACGAAAGGCTGCCTCCACCAACGTGTATTCATTCTCAATCTGCAACTCCATCGATGTGTTCTCTTAGAAGTGTTAAAAGAAAAAAAAAAAAAAAACAATGGAACATAAATTAGAAAAACATTCAGTGTTGGTATGGCCCATAGCTTCAAACCTGTGAAAGTATGATTGGCCCTCCTTGTGAAGCATATAAGCCTTCGGATTTCATCATGTTCACTATCTTGGTGGTGAAGTTTTGCATGTAAAACTATCATTGAAGGTGCAGGGTGACCGTGAAAACATAACTTTCACTTAGGTTATCATAATTCAAAAGCTAAAAGTTCATGAATTACTATAAATTTAATATCATCAATACTTTAACGCACCTTGAATGGTTCATTATCATATCGATAAACAATTTCTGGAACATCATGTAACCAAAACGGTAGACCACTGTATATCAGAAAGTTAAGACAATGACCAAGAAATGGTTATTTATAAAGGAATAACTGTGAGAAAAAGTTTCATATGTTATTACCCATAATTCCATTCCGCCTCAATGAAGGGTCCAATCCTAAGGCAAGCATATAATCCTTGCGCTTGTATTTCCTTAACGAATTTTACTATGTCGCGTCTTCCACTAAATTCATACTGAAAAAACAAATTTTTTTACAAAGTTCATGTCATATCTATCATCTATCTTTTAGAGATCTACAGAGAGCAGAGAGATTGAATTACCCTTCCTTGATGGGGTTCGTGCACGTTCCAGAAGACATAGGTTTGTATAACATCAATTCCACCTTCCTTTGCTTTGGCAATCAAAGAAGGCCACATCTGCACAACAAATTAACGAAACCCATCATTATAATTCAAACTCTTTCCAACACTGAAGCACACGTAAAAAAATGTTGCGGGTTTACGGGTTGACGCGTGCCCAATTGAACTACAATGGGACCCAGCCTTTTTCTAGCCGATTCGTCATAGCCATGTTCACGGCTGATTTGAATTTCATGTGGAGATTTTCCATTCGTCCATTGAGCGGTGACCCGAATCACATGATTCTTGAATACTTTTTGTTGGGTTTTTCTATGGCGGGCTTGATTTCGTTCACTTTCAAACAATGTTTTAAAAAAAGAAAAAATAAAAAGTATATTTTTTTTATTTTTTTATTTTTGTAATTAAAATTTAACTTAAAACTTCAACTTTATTTATTTTTTAAAAAATAACTTTATTAAACTAACCACTCTTTATTTAATTTTATGTTGAATTTTTTTAATTATATATAACAATATAATACAAATTTTGTGTAATGTTGATTACAAAAAAAAAAAAAAAAAATTAACAGATAATGTAACATAACAAATTATAATATATTTTTATGCAATAATGATAATATATATATATATATATATATATATATTTCGAATTACCGTAACTTAATGAGACGGTATTAAAAAATTAGAAACTAAATATATTTTTGTTTAAAAACTATTAATATAATCGTCAATCCCAACATCACTAAAAAAAAAAATCACTATATTTCATATTTAATAGTAATAATAATAGACCTTATTAAAAAACTGAACACAAATCACGTATCATGCTTTTCTAGAAACGCAACATTCATAATTAATCTCATAATTCTTTTAGTTCCGATTCTATCACTGAAACAAAATAGAAATTCCAAAATAATTTATTCCTTAATTAAGTAAAATTTAATCTAAGAAATTGAATACTACCGTAAACAGTAATTCACTTCATTTATTGGCGGGAAGTTTTATTAATCAAAACACCGTTTCTGAAAATGAGGGGGGAAAAGACACAGAAATTCCATTTTAGAAAAGTAGATTGAAAAGAATGAGCAAACGTGAATGATGAACCACTATGGCTATGTACTTCGCCTAAACGCTAGACAACAAACCGCATTTTGTTTCTCTTTTTGAACTAACCTAACACCTATTGCACAGCAATGCGAAATGGATGATCCATAGAAAAATCGTTTTCCCGCCAAAAAAATTGAAACAGTGAAAATTCGGCCGCCATGATTCTTAAACTCAAATTAGAAACAGAAATCATCGGAATTATCACAGGAGATCAGAGATGGATGAAGAAAGTAAGAAATCGAACTTACATCCGGAGTGCTCCGCGGATAGTGAATAGAGCCAGAGAATAAAAGCTTGTGTTCGCCATTGACGATTAAGGATCTTCCATCGTAACTTACACCGTCGTTGCCGCCGAGGACGCAGTGTAATAACGCCGCCGTGAATACCAAAGCAGAAACACAGAGTAATCGGATGGTGCCGTACTCCGATTTCGCCATTGATTCCGAACCTTCCTCTCTTCCAAGGCTGTTCACGGCTGAATCAGAGAAATGCCGCTTCCTTCTATATCAACACTAGAATTCTACTTCTCTCTCACTCCTCATTCTCGAAAGCAATATACAAATTCGTCTGGATCTGTCAGAGGCGAATTTCATATACCAATTTTCTGCGTAAAAAACGAGGCGTCTCTCTTGATTTTATACAGCGCCTTCATAACTGGCTGTCAATTAATTTAAAATAAACAAATAAATAAATAAACAAAAGAAGAAGAAGAAGAAGAAGAAGAAGAAGAAGTTGGCGGATTCGAGTCGAACTGGAATTTCCGGATTTCAATGGTACGTCGGGGGACTATTAAATAGTTTTGTCGGTACTTTAAGAGAATTATGGATAAATAACGGGGGGGAAATGAAAATAGAGTAAGTTTGTGGGTAAGCATGTAAATTAAGTATAAAAGAAAAAAAAAAAAAAAAAAAAAAAAAAAAGTGGACCCTGACCCGGACCCAATGGTAGCGGAAGCTCGTCACTTGAGTCACGTGAGAGAGATAAAACAAAATTAAGCAACTTATTCAAACGTAAAAGCCACGCGCCACGCTTCCAAGCATTCACACGCTTTGAGACTATTATGATATATATATATATATATATTTTTTACGATAAATTATTTGAAATTAGAAGTGAATCTAGTCAATAATGTAGATTAAATTTTTAATTTTTGTCCCTCGTGTAACAACTCAAGCTTCGAAGCGGTGAATGATATCTGTTAGTAGGGTGGGTTTAAGTTGTTAAAATTATATCAAAGCCAGACACTAGGTTCTGTGCCAACGAAGACGCTGGCCTTAATGGAAGCGGATCGTGAGATCCCACATTGGTTTGAGAGGGAAACAAACCGTTCTTTGTAAGGTGAGTGCAAACATTTTCTTTAGTAGACACGTTTTAAAACCTTGAAGAGAAGCTCGTAAAAAAAGTCTAGACGAGACAATATCTGCTAGCGGTATTAGGGGTGAGCTTAGACAGTTTAGATAGATTGAGAATTTTGTAAGAATTGGAATGAAAGACAGGGACACAGAAATTGTTGTTCTCTTCTCTGTCCCTGTCTCATCCTTTGTACACTGGTTAACGTAGTTGACCGCCAGACAAATATTTGACTTATGGCTTACCATATTTGCCATTTAATTAAAAGTAAATATATGGATTTCATTCCATATTATTTATAATTTACCATATTTCTCAATTCCATAAATTATTATAAAATTTAAACTCATTTGGTAAAAAAAAATTAGCGAGAAAATATTAAAAAAGAAAAACACTCATATTAACTGAACAGTATTATCTATTAAATTGAGTGTTTTTACGATATTATTACATCTAAATAAGTTTTAAACGCAGGTAAAATTTATAAATAAAATAATAATTGAAGACAAATATTTAAGGTAAAAATAGGTGGAGAAGGGTATTAAATTAAAGGTAAATTTGATAATTTAAAATTTTAATAATGGATGTGAAATAAAATGAGGGAGTCAAATTGAAATTAAACAGAATCGCTAAAATTTCGGCTTGCATTTTGAAGCTGCAAAACGTGCAAGCAACAGAGCAAGGTGTTGTTCCTCACATTAATTGCTTTATAAAGCCGTTTATTAACGTTGCGTCTTTGGCTGGACTTCGGAAAATGAGCCTTGGACGTTACAAAAATACCCACAAAAAAGTTATTGCATTTAATTTAAATAATTAATTATAATTTTAATAAAATAATTAACTATAATTATTAAGAAATTTATTTTATTATTATTATTATTTAATGGAATAAATTTAGTAAGCAGTACATATCAAGTTACCTTAAATGAAATCAATGTTTATTTTTAAAATATACATTTATTTTTACATTATAGTGTTTATTTTTTAATAATTACTGTTTTTTTAAGTTAATCTTAATTAAATCAATAAATATTTTACAAACTAACCCTAATTTTATTATTTACTGAGATAGAAAAAAATTATAATCCAACTAAAAAAATGTCCCAAACTGACTAACCTAACTCACGAACTCGCATAATAAAATAATTATTAATTTTAAATCAGTGTTATTGACTATCATTTTTTTGTCAGCTAAATGAAGCAGTAGATGAAGATTATATTCTCCGTTCATACTCCCGATCCGCCCAAATGTTTCTAAGTTCTGCTTCACTTTATATATATAAATATATCTACGTATATATAATAATTGCTAGAAAAAACATATGTAATGAAAAAAAATTCCCCGTAAGAAATCTTTGTAAATAAATAATTTTTTTTACGAAGATAAAAATTAGAATAAGAGACGAAGACATGATGAAGTTTGACATCTCTATCCGTCCAAAAGATTTTTTTATATCAAATTCAAATAAGATTTTTTTTTAAATATAAAATTAATTTGGATCAAGAATCTAATACTAACTTACAATTCAAGCATACCAGTTGACTTGGACAAAACAAGCTAAATATATATATATATATATAAAACATTAGCTAATTAATCAATGTCTGTTTTTGAATTAATTTTTTATTTATAAATTCATGTGGCATAATAAATGCTAAATACAGTTTCTTCTTAAAATATTAATTAAAATAAAATATTATTTTAAAATATGAGAATGAGCTATATCTGACTTTTAATTTTAAAATATGGGGTTTAAATTACTTAAAAAAGTCAGCTCTAAAAATAAAATTTCAAACTTATTTTTATTATTTAGTATTGGTGTAAAATGACATAAAATATTATTCACATGTCATAATAAAATTGAATAATAAAGAAAATTAATATTAAAAAAAGAAAGGGACAAAAAAGCCTTAATTATAATAATTTATAAAAATAAAAAAAAAGAAATGGATGAAAATGTGAAAGATAAACTAAATTAATGAAAATTACTATTGTCCATTTGATTTTAAAACTTCTCTAATATATTTGAATGTTCGTATTTAATTAAGTCTTATAAATCTCTTTAATTATAAAATATGTTTAATATATAAATTATTCTAAAAAAGTACAATTGGGCCTAACAGTATTCCTACTTGGCCCAATTTATTTAGGCCCAAATAAAGCCCAATTCAGTTCGATGGTCCACTTTCACAAACCGAGACCACTGGTTCGGTTTATGGGTTTAGAAGAAAAAACCCGAAAAAATCCGATAATTTTAAGAATTAATTAGAAAATAAGAAAACAAGAAAGCTGGAGAAGCCAGAAGTTGGAGTGAAGCCCAAGCCATCAATAGCTATACTATAAACCAGTGCGTCGCTCGTTTCCCGCATTCTTCTCTGCGATTCAACTCCCTCTTCTCTCAGGTTTGGATTTAATCTTTTCTTCAAAAGTTCAGTTCATTTTGTATCTGTGATTGTTTACGATTAGGGTTTTGGATTGGGATTGTGTTTTCTTTGATTTTGATTTCGGTATGAACATTTCCGATCGTCCTGGCTGACAATTATTTTCCTTCCTTTTTTCATGTCACAGATTCTTATAATTTGATCGGGGAAAGCTTGAGTTTCGGACCTGATGTCGGTGCGTTTCTCTTCTTAGCATTTAGTTGGTTGGATTGCACCTTTTCATTTTTCTTTATTTATTCTTACCCTNTTAGTTCATGCATTTTAATAATGGAATATTATTGTAGATCTTTGAGTATAATGGAAGTGCTGTTGTTGCGATGGTGGGGAAGAATTGCTTTGCCATTGCTAGTGATCGTAGGCTTGGTGTTCAACTGCAGACTATTGCCACAGATTTCCAGAAAATTTACAGGATTCATGATAAGCTGTTTCTCGGCCTTTCGGGCCTGGGTACCGATGCTCAGACAATGTATGTTTTCCGTGGTAGAATCGTTTTTTTGGTTTAATTTACCATTTCTTAATTCCTTCTGCCCTTGGAATGAAGGTATCAACGGCTTGTCTATCAGCACAAACTGTACCAACTTCGAGAAGAGAGGGACATGAAGCCGGAGACATTTGCTAGCCTTGTCTCAGCTCGTCTTTATGAGAAAAGGTTGGACACCTACTTAATTTTTATTTTCCCTCTTTTTCAGCGGTTTTAATCATGCATATTCTCTATTTTTCGGCCTTGACACGAAAACATGGTCGAGATTTCTTTTGGATTTTTATAGCTTCTTTTGTGTGTTTTTTCCGTCTACCAATGTGATTATTTTCTGTTGGTGGAAGATTGTGAGCTGATTTGATAGAGATGTTGCGTTGCACTAGGAAACACTTGAGAGTTTATGACATGTGAACCTTTGATGCAGCACAGCACAGATATGCAGTCAAACCTGTTATGGAATTGATATATGTTAAACTGACATGCAAGATATTTTATACTTTATTTAAAATACGGTTACAAGTTGAATTGCTGTATAGTTGAAATGTGGATAAACTAAAGAACTGTATTGGATTAAGTGTCTCCGTCTCAAGATAGTTCCTAGTCTCTCTCCTAACTTTTGGAGGAAACGTAAACTGTTTTGGGATAATCAAAACGAAAGTGAAATGGTAGAGTTAACCTTTCCTCTCATTAGTTTGTAAGTAATCTTTTATTGCATGACATGAATATACCGAAAGCTTAAGCACTATTTCCAAGATTCAAATGCTTGAAATTTGATCTTCTCAATTTTAATGAGTGGACCTTGGTACCGACACTAAACTGTTGTCTCAATTACGCTCTTTGTAGAACTGACCATGATGAAGTCATGTTATAATTGGATTGGAAAGTAGTATTGCCCTGATTTTCATTTTTTTGTTCTATAGTCTTAGTTGGTAATCCATGGATAGAGATGTACAAGGGTCGAGTTTATAATTTTTTTTGTAAGAGGTTGAGTTTTATGGCTGTTATTTGGCCTTTTTTTAGCTCGGATTAAAATCTCATGTATCAATTTTCTTATTTTTAGGTTTGGTCCATACTTCTGTCAACCTGTAATTGCTGGATTGAGTGATGAAGACAAACCCTTCATTTGCACGATGGATTCCATTGGGGCTAAGTGAGTTCTCTCTCTCTTTTTTTTTTTTCTTTCTTTGTCTAATTCCCAACTTCTTTATTTTATTGGATTTGAATTTCTGCTTAAATCATTTATATGGCTTTCTTCATTTTTGTTTGAAATGTGCATCAAACTTGAAGTTGCATCCTCTGCAACACGTTGTAATGAAATCTGATTTTTGGGACAAATATTTTTCTAGATTTAGGACAATTAATGCAAAACTAATACGTTGTCAAATTCATTGTCCCAGAGAGCTTGCTAAGGATTTTGTTGTTTCTGGCACTGCATCAGAGTCCCTTTATGGTGCTTGTGAGGCGATGTTTAAACCTGACATGGTATGTTGGTCTAATCCATTTGCCTATGCTTTGTATTTGTCACTGGGATTCTAAGTTTCTTTGCATTGAGAAAGAAATTGATTTTAGTTGCCTGTTCGCTTAATCTTTTCGATTTAACAATCTACCATCTCCATAGGAGTGTTAGTGTTTTGGGTCAGGTCAATTTGTTGACCAGATGGATACTGACAGTTGAATGTAAGATATCTAAAATAACTTGTTAGTCAGTTCAGTTCAGTGTTGGAATCATAGAAGAAGGATTAAGTGTATACCCATAAAAGGAAGAGGTAGAGAAATTAGTGCATGTCTGTGGTAGAGGGAAAGAGAATAGAAAAGTAAAGTATAAAAGAAATGATAATTCAATTAGAAACGTTCACCAATCACTATCTTTGATACTTGAAGGACAAATTAGGTATGTTAAAACTGTGTCTTCCTGTTGGAATTGGAAAATCAGACATAATCATTGAACAAAGGGATTGATAAATCCCATGGATTGAATTTTTACAAAAGAGGACGAAACATGAAGATAATTGTTTGGTTATGGATAGTCACTCCATGGACTGATGAACGCATGAAGTGATGTAAAAATCTGACTATTGTGGTTTCTGAAGAGGAGATGGCCAACAAGAGGACTTCTCTGAGTAAGAGTGATTGAAGATTAAGACACATATATAGAAGTGGCGCTGTGGTCTTGACAGTTGAAAATATTGAAAACTTAAACCGACTACCTTATGGGTTTTTTTTTTTTTTTTTTTAGATCTGGAAAAACCAAAATTAAGTTAACCAACAGACCTTTCTTTAAATTAACTTACAATTTTTGTTACAGTCAGCTTCCTTAGTTCATTGGGTGTGACTTTGCGCCCTTAATTATCCAGTTGTGAGGTATTGGTTCTGAAAAACAAATCCAAGTCTTGCTGTTTTGGATTTGTAATTGAACATCTCTTGTTAGAATGAATAGCCACTGTAGTTTCTTTTACCTGATTGTGCCAAGAGCTCCGCATGATGTTCAAAATTTTCCTCTTGATAGACAGCCTAAAATATTCTTGTTGGGTTAAAAAAATTCCCGCCTTAATTCTTTTGTGAAATCTTAACCATATAGTTAACTCTGTCGATTCAATTTTGTAATGACCAGGAACCAGAGGAATTATTTGAAACCATCTCTCAAGCGCTGCTGTCTTCTGTTGATCGTGACTGTTTGAGTGGATGGGGAGGGCATGTCTATGTTGTGTAAGCCACTTATTCTTAATTCTCGGTTTTTAATGGTTGATATATCTCTCTGGATAGCTTATTGGTGTGTGTGTGTGTTTTTCTAAGAAGTGGTTTGTTGTGAATTGTGATTATTATGGTTCACGTTACCTTGGATGAAATAATAATATTTGTAGCAGAATATTACCTTAATACACCGTTTCTTATAAAAAAAAATAGTAGTAATAATAATGATGATAATACTTTTAACAAAACCTGTCATATGGGGAAATATGTACAATTTATTAACTGTTTTAGAGGTATGTTGGTTTCCTATTTTTTAAAATTATGCTTGTTTTCTTAGCCGTTATTTTATTTTATTTATTATTATTATTATTTTTTTTTTGTAAGATTTCACAGAAAAACAGAGGTATGAGGGTTTCCTGTTAAAAATTACATTTTCTAGTTTTAAAAATTTTGCTTGGGTTCTGAAAACATTTCAGAAAACTATTTTAATTTTTAAAAACTGAAAACCAAAAGCAAAGTAAGTATCAAACAGACCTTACCTCTCTATTTACATTTCCAATCTTTATGATGTGTTGCATGTAATTTTCAAATGCACCTCTACTGGTTTATGCTCTATTGTTTGTTATTTTCTCTGGTTAAGAATTTAAACCATTATGGTGTAAGGCAAATTAATAATAATAATAGTAATTATAATAATAAAACAATAATCTAATCTGTGGTTGCTCCCTGATAATTGGATCAACATTCCAAAAGTATCTTTTACATGTACTGAATTTTTAGGAACGGCCCTTCACAATGGTAAGATATTGTCCACTTTGAGTATAAGCTTTCCCAATGGAGATAATGTCCTTTTCACTTATATATCAATAATCTTCTACTTGATTAGCTAATATGGACTCCCAACATTTTATTCTTTTACCTTTTTCCTGTCTTCTATATATTTGTGATTCAAATTATCTTATAATGTATCTTTGTTGCAGTACGCCAACTGAAGTAAAAGAACGAATTTTGAAGGGGCGCATGGATTGATCTTTCTTCTGATGTTTGAAAGATGATTTGTTTCATGATTACTTCCAATTAGGCTGCAGCCCAGGGCAACAAAGTTCGTGAGTGAAATGCAATAGACTTTCATGCTAGGCTGGAACTTGTAATGTGCTCTATATATATTTGACATGGAGTTGGCTTTATCTAGAACACACATGAGACAATTTTTATGAAACGAAATGTGCCTTTTGGTTCCAAAAATGATCAATTTAGATTCCAAAATTTCCATTATTATATTGTCTTATCCATCTCTTGAATCAGTTCTTGTGCGGCCTCCGTTGTGAATAGAGGTTTTCAGCAAAGCGAGGCCGTCGTGGAACCGCCAAGAGGCAAGGTAAGAAATGGCTGTAAAATAATATTTGCTTGTAAGATACAGCTTACCATTTCTTTGCACAAAACCTGCCTTCTCTACCAAGAAAACTTATGACCCCTAGAATATGGAAATGTCCATGAGAGTTAGTTTCTAGGTTGCCTTTTATGTAAGTTGTCTCGCATTGAAGTAACCAGGCATTTTATCCAACCTCATATATCCTAATCCATGGCTCATGTTGCACTGTTCTCAAAGATTTTTATCCTTTGTAATGGGAGAGCAAGAGGATAAGCAGCAGCTCCCCCAAAGGATTTCCCTTGGTTATGTGGAACAGGTGAACTCAGATTTGATCATGGCCTTGGCAATGCAACAGCAGGAGCATGAGATGGCCTATACGACGCTTGGGACCATCGAAAGTGATAGCGACGAAGACGAAGACGAAAGGTCTGATTCCAATAGCAACAATGGTCTCGACACCAATGCCTCCTTGCAAAGCCAATTTCTTGCAGATGATGAGGAGACTAATGAAAACGAAGATATGGCTGAAGATGATGACGAGGGATATGAGGATTTTGATTTCGATGAGCTAACATATGAAGAGTTGATTGCATTAGGGGAGCTGATTGGAGAAGAAAAGAGAGGGTTACCGTTGAACGAAATACCTTCATGCTTGCACTCGAGCAAGTTTCAAAGCATTGAAAATACAAGCGGTATAGATCGGTGTGTGATTTGCCAAGTTGAATATGAGGATGGTGAAGACTTGGCTGCCCTTCCTTGTGAGCATCCTTACCATTCAGAGTGTATAGTAAAATGGGTTCAAATCAAAAGGGTTTGTCCAATATGTGGCACAGAAGTTTCTTCACCCCACAAGGCTTCTAAAAATGCATAATCTCTTACAAAATTGTGACATTTCTAATGGCAAAAGGGGAAGGGTTAGATAAATGTTCTTATACTTATAGTTATGTAAAATCTGTCACAATGTTACGTATTCATCTAGGTTCCAAATAAAAGTGGTCGATCTTGACCCTTGAACATTAACATTGAGTCGTTCATAAAGTCTAGGGCATATAGTTATGATTATTGGTAGACAAGAAATAATAACACTTTTACACGATTCGCAATTACCCGTTGATCTAGTCTACTTTAAACATAAACTTTTTGATGATTTCGTACTAACGAAAAACGCCGTCGTTTCAATATTATGCTCAAACTATAGTAGGATATGGATAATTTAATGTAAGAAGATAAGGCATGGTTGAATAAAGAAACGAGAAAGATCGGAGCGGCGCCGCCCTTAGAGTAAGGGTTTGGGGGTTTAGGGTTTAGTGGAAGAAACAAAAGGGAGAGTGCAATTAACTTGGACAGAATTTAAGAGAGAGAGAGAGAGGAAAAGTGAAAGACATGGGTGCGGTGTGGACCATATGCTTGTCTGCTCTGGAACACAACTGGATGCGATCCAACCGCTACCTTCGTAACACCCAAGTTTCAGCTTTTCACATTACTTTATATTTTATTTTATTTTATTTTAAATGCATAAATTAATAAATTTAAAAATTAAAAAAAAAAACTTTCAAATTTTATATTTTATTTAATTTGAAAGGATATATTAATAAAAAAAAAATACTTTCAAATTTTATATTTTTATTTAATTTGAAAGGATATATTAATAAATAAATAAAAACTTTCAAATGTTATATTTTTATTTAATTGGAAAGGATAAATTAATAAAAAAAATATAATTTCAAATTTTATATTTTTATTTAATTGGAAAGGATAAATTAATAAAAAAGTACTTTCCAATTTTATATTTTATCGAATATATTTAAACCTTAATGTTAATTTTGGAGGAAACCTATGGTTTATTTCAAAAAATTTTAAATTTAAAAAAAAAAAGTCTTGCAATAATATATTTAAAATTTTAATAGCAACATCTTGAAAAAAAATTTAAATTTTTTTTTTTTATTATCATGGATATATAGAATAAAACTGTTTATTGATATTTCATAAACAAATTAACACTTAATACAATTATTCTATGAACTTGTTGTTTGAGATCTAAGCCAACCGAGTGGATCGTTGTTTCTATCTTGTTGGAGTTTGAAATCAATGCAATTTAACTTGTTCAGTGAAAATAAAATGTTAAATCACGACCTATTTTAAGGACTTTTAAATTCTTCGACGAAACAGACATTTGTGATTCCCAACACATGTGGCAAGCAACTCGGGCTTAATCCTCGTGTATGGTTTTTAGATGTGATTGATGTGATGACACCTAGTTTTAGCACCTAATAATGATTCTTCAAGCTTTTAATGAAAATAGACCATTTTAACAACGAAGTCCAATCAATTGTTGACGAAACTTAAGCTTATCATCATCAACGACTAGTATCACGATCTTAGAAGATATTAAAAAAGAAAAAAAAAACTAAAAATTCATTTTTTATTTTATTTTATCTGAAATATAGTCCAAAAATGTTATTTTTAATTCTAATATTTATAGCTTTACTATTTTTAATTCTAATAAAGTTGTGAGGGCTGATCGACAACTTTGGGCATGCGCAGATATAAATAAATTATAAATAAATAAAATAAATTAATTTAAAAAAACTTTTTTTTTTTTTTTTACTCATAAGCGTGTGGCAGAAATAGTGCAAATAAAATAATTTTAGTTGCTTTCCAAAGCTTTTATTTATTTATTTATTTAAGAAAAGGACATAAAAAAAAAAAAAAAAACAGTCAAGATGCATGCATTTACATGCATAATTTTATTTTTGTGTCCTTTATTTATTTATTTATTTATTTATTATTATTATTATTATTATTTAATTTTCTCGTTTCTTATACCTTCCAAACGTCCCGTCATTTTCGTTCATAGAGGTGTCAACTGGACAGAACAGGAACGAGGAGGGCTATTCTTGTCTTTTCCTACCTAAAATTCCAATTCACCAAAACATTAACTCAAATTCAATATTTTGATAAAGACACTTTTTTTAAAAAAAAAAGTAAATAATAAATAATATATATATATATATATATATATATATATATATATATATATATATATATATATTATTGTGGATACAAATACACACTTTTTTAATTAAAAAAATTAAACTATTATTTAAGAATTTTTATCATCAGTTTTTTATTTTATTAAATTGTACCTTAAATGTAAATAAATATTATAAATTTTAACGCATATTTTGCATTGCAATTGGTAGGATTTAAATAAATATAATATTAGCGTTATTTTTAAAATTGAAATGAAAAATAATTTTTGTGTAATTTCTTTTTTCCTTATAACAAAAATAAAAATAATATTTAAATTTTTTGGAATATAATTCAAGTTGACTATATTTTTAGATGGGAAGAATATAGGCTTTCATAATATTCATAAAAACTAAATGGAGAATATTTCTATTTTTTTTTTAAGTCAGAGTTTAAAGAAAATTACTATTTTGGTCACGACGGTTCGACATGGAATTAAAAAGGTAGTCTTTAATAGACGTTGCAAGACTGGAGATGATGGAAAACCTTCCATAATAGACGTGTTTTAAAACAGTGAGGCTAACGACGATCTTAACGAGCCAAAATGGATAATATTTACTAACAATGGACACTAGACATTATGCCAGCAAGAACATTGGACTCTCCAAGGGGGAGAATTGTTAGATTCCACGATGATGAGTTCCCAAGGGACAGATTGTTAGAACCCACATCGATTAAAGAGAGAAACAAAGTACTTTCGTATTCAATATATCAAAACAAACAATATCTATTAGCGATAAACTTGAATTATTACACCTCGTATGTTTATAAAATTAGGTTAGGATTGGAAGTAGGTTTGAAAATGGGGCGGCGCCACCATTGAAAACCATGCTCACGGTTATCCTTTTCACCCAACAAATCAACTTAATTAAACACACGTATTTCTCGAAAAAAAAACAAATATAAATATTCTTTTTTTTTTTTTAAACGAAAAAAGCTTGAACACACACAGACCATCAACGCTTAAAAAGACATCTTGTGGGGTCCACCAAGTCTGTTGACTTTATAACCATATTCCTACAGGACAAAAAGGTTACTTAGGCAACAAGTTAGACACGTGTAATTAATTTAGAGTTAAAATATCCAAATATTTATTTTAGATTGTTTTTATTCTCGTTTATAAAATTTATTTATACAACAAACATTATTTTTAAAAATATTCATAAATTTTAAAAATAATATTAATACCTTCAAAACTTTTTATATTAAAAAATATTAAAGTTTTATGTTATTAGGATTCTGACAAAAAATAAAGGTATTTTTTAACTTTTAAAAAAGTTTGAATTTTTATTTTATTTTTTAACTTTAATAAAAATTTAAAAATTCGAAAGTACTTGTAAAATAAAATATCATCGAATAAAAAAATTAAAAGTATTATTTAAATTTTTAGAAGTTAATATTTAAAAATACTAATTCATAAAATAGTTGATTCAGAAACTAAACATAGGACAATGCATTAAAAAAATTATTAAATAAATAAAACTTTATCGAGTAAATTAATAGATTCCACTTTATTAGTTGCGAGAATTTAATTTGATAATTTTGTCAAAATGAATTTTTTTTAATTGGTCAAACATTATTAATTACTAATATTTATAAAATTTTTTTTAAAAAAAAACATCGATAGAGATGAATGTGAGGTTCGAGGAAAGCCGGGAACACAGTAGAATGACGGCAGATGGTGATGAAAAATGGGTACGCTGACGTGTACACCAAATCCACCGTTAAAAAAAGTGGGCTCAATATCCAATAAGCTACAAACGACATTCAACCCCGCGATTTATGGGAATTCCACGGCGATTTTTTAGTCCAACTAATAAAGTATTTCAATTATTATTTCCCATATTCTTCTTCATGGTCCATGGGCGGCTCGAGGTATTAACCGGCCAAATTTTATTCTCAATATTAATTAATTAATTAATTATATATATATATATATATATATATATATATATATTTATAAACTAAAATTGAAAGGAAAAAAAGAACTATGGAAAATTATAAAATTTAAGATATGAAATGATTAAATAAAAAGATTCTACAAATTATTTAATTAATGCGAATATTATATATATATATATATTAAAAAAAAGAGAGAGAATATCGGCTGATTTTATTTTTTAATTAATAAAAATATAGATCACGCAAATTTTCCCTTGGTTGTGTGAGGCGAGTGATGGAATCTGCAGTGTTCTGCTGGCGCTTTAATCCAAAACAATGTGCGTAAGCGATGACAAAATCACCTGCATGCGTGTCCATTGGTCACGCATGCACTTCACGTCCTCATCCGCCACGTGTTTAAGGCGGCGCTTGTTTTCTCTCGTCGACAATCAAATGCATTATATACCACGTGTTTTCCCCCCTACTCTCTGCCACGTGTCCCTCGCCCGACTCCTATAAATAGCCATCCCATCTCTTGTTTCCATGTTTGAACCGCCGACGAAGCTCATAATTTTCACTCGAGACAAATAATTTACCGGACACCGGAGAAATCAGAGAGGTTTTTTAGAGAATCAGAAAATGACGGCCGAGTTGACTCAGTTGCCGCCCGGTTTCCGGTTCCATCCGACCGATGAGGAGCTGGTTATGCACTATCTCTGCCGGAGATGTGCGTCGCAGCCGATTGCCGTTCCGATCATCGCTGAGATCGATCTCTATAAATTCAATCCTTGGGAACTTCCAGGTAACTGACTCGAAAATTTGGATGAGAAATTTATTCCGATCTTGATTGTTACCGTCGATTCATTTCTCCGGTTCGGTTTTACAGAACTGGCTTTGCACGGAGAGAAAGAGTGGTATTTCTTTTCTCCTAGAGACCGGAAATACCCGAACGGTTCGCGGCCGAACCGGGCCGCCGGTTCGGGTTATTGGAAGGCGACTGGAGCCGACAAGCCGATCGGACAACCCAAACCGGTTGGAATCAAGAAGGCGTTGGTGTTCTACGCCGGAAAAGCACCGAGAGGGGAGAAAACCAACTGGATTATGCACGAGTACCGACTCGCCGGCGTGGACCGGTCGGCTCGCAACAAGAGCAGTCTTCGGGTAATTTTCGTCGAACAAATTTTTAGGGCTTTTTTTTTTTTTTTTTTTTTTTTTTTATTANAATATCTGAATCAACGGTTGTGATTTTGCAGCTTGACGATTGGGTTCTTTGCCGGATTTACAACAAGAAAGGCGTAATCGAGAAGCGACATCCGATCGCCGTCAATCAAAACACGGACGGGTTCGAAGAGGAAGACAAGAAGCCGACGATTCTCGCCAATCAGTACGGCGGCGATGCGTTCCTTCCGGCAGCGACGGAGGCGCCGGCGTCGGTGAGCGATTACATACATTTCGAGACATCGGATTCAATACCGCGATTGAACACGGATTCGAGCTGTTCGGAGCATGTGGTGTCGCCGGAGTTCACGACGAGCGAAGTTCAGAGCGAGCCAAAATGGAAGGAAATGGAAAATGCCTTTAATTTTCGATATAATTACATTGATACCTCACTGGACCATGAATTCGCAACGCAGTTTCAGAGCGGGAATCAGATGTCGCCGCTACAGGATATGTTCATGTACCTGCAGAAACCCTTTTGAATTACCGCCGTCTGATTCTCATTTTTCAACATCCATCATAAAGTCGTTCTTTGAATCTTAGAACTCACTGACAGTCGTTGATGTTCGCTCAATCCGACGGTCGCACGAGACTGGAGTCTGTGAGTGCGCCACGTATAGAGGAGAAAAATATAGAATACGGGGACAGACAGACTGGAGATATTTATTGTAGAAAGGGAGGTCGATTGTGGGGTCCACTTGTGGATTTAGATCGGACGGGCGACGTTTAATCTGACATTGCTCGTTACAATTGGCTGTATAATATACACCATATATAAATGAAATATGGCTGTGTAGTCCACCAAGTTGAACATTTAATTTCTTTCCATTTACCATATTAAAATCTTGAATTAAATTATGGAGAATTTTTATTTTTATTTTTATTTTTATTCATAAATTAGATAATTTTTTCAATTAAACTTCACAAAAATAGGCGAAAAAAAGTCATTTAAGTTCATTTTAAATTTTGTTTTTTAACCTTAAATTTAAATAATTTTAAAAATATAAAAGCTTGCAAAACATAAATAATCATTAATTAATACATCTTTCATATAATTGTACAACGTTTGGTATAGTATTAAATCACACGTTTTTAGTGTTGACGTTTTCAGATTAATAGTAAATAATTAATATTAATTAATATATACTTATCTTTTAAATTACACGTTTTTAGTGTTGATGATCTCAAATTATGATTTAAAAAATTCAAGATCTTAAATTTCAGAATTCAAACCTCTTAATGTCAATAATTGCGGCAAAACGAGAGATCCTAGAGATAATAATAATTCATAAAAAATAAAAAGCAAAAATCTTAAAGGACTTGCTCCGAATAAGGTGTGGGAAATCTCCGTTTAAATAGGAAATAAGTGAGTAAAACGTTCCCTTTATTAGTTAAACAAGTATGGAGACGGAGTGTGAGATCTCACATCGGTTGGAGACTGGAACGAAACATTCCTTATAAGGATGTAAAAACTTCTCCCTAATAGACGTTTTTTAAAACCTTGAGGGAAAACATGAAAGGAAAAGCTCAAAGATGACAATATCTACTAGTTGTAGACTTGGATTGTTACACAAAGATTATATACCGCATCCCAACAAGCTCAAAAAGGCCAATATCTACTAGTTGTAGACTTGGACTATTACACGAAGATTATATACCGCATCCCCAACAAGTTCAAAGAGGACAATATCTACTAGTTGTATATTTGGACTGTTACACGAAGATTATATACCGCATCTGCCCAACAAACTCAAAGAAGAAAATATCTACTAGTTGTAGACTTGGCCTGTTACACAAAGATTATATGCCGCATCCCCTATAAGCTCAAAGAGACAATATCTACTAGTTGTAGACTTGGACTGTTACACGAAGATTATATACCGGATCCCCAACAAGTTCAAAGAAGAAAATATCTACTAGTTGTAGACTTGGACTGTTACACGAAGGCTATATACCGCATCCCCAACTTTATTCCTTTACTTCCCCGCCCCACGCCCCACCCGACCCCATCTTTAGTAGAAGGCATTATCCAACCAACTGATCCATGCTTATCTAGAAGCATACAATTCTTTCTTATTTTCGATGAAAGTTGAATAAAAAATCGCCAACCCTTGGGTGAAGAAAAAAGTATTGTAAAGCTCAATAATGCAATAAACAAATTCAGCACGCATGAGGTGGTTGTGGACAAACTACTGTTAAAGATAAGCATGTGCCGAAATATTGGAAGTGAACCAGTCCAACAAGATCAAATAAATGCTTTAAATGTTATCTAACCTTTTCTTCAAGACTTTCAAAGCTCCAAATATTACATTTCCTTCCCATACAAAGAACATCAATGTCAGCATTTACTTTTAGCACCAAAAGCTGGAAGTCAAATGAAGAATATGTTCACATTCTCTACAGTTCATACCTAATCCATGCACACGGGCGCGACAGATGGTTGGTGAACAAAACGCCCTAACACGTTACAAAATCTCGCTTCACGAAAACTACTGTGCAGCAGCGACAAGTGCAGATCTAGCTCGAGTAAAAGATGAGATGAGCGATCCGAGTTGTAACTTGTCATTGCATCCGAAACTCATCCTGTACCTACAAATAGCACCCACTCAAACTGGTTAATTCAGTAACAGATTAAAAAACATAACATACACACAATTGATCGAGTTAAGAAATCTCATGGGCGCAAATATGGACTTCTATAGCTTTATTTCCAGCCCAAACCCACCACTAGCATATATTGTCTTCTTTGAGGTTTCCTTTTCGAGCTTCCCTTAAAGGTTTTTAAAACGCGTCTGGAGAGACCCAAAAGGGTAAGTCCAAAGAGGACAATATTTGCTAACGGTGGATTTAGGTTGTTACATTCATACTCGTTAAAAAGGTGTCATGACAAGTCATTATCTCCCGGTCTTCGAAAACTTTAAAATCTAATATGTTCCATTGATAAGTGGGATAAATTCACTGTACAGTTGGGTGAGGTTACAGCTTACAAACAATGCAAGTATATGCTAATTAGCCAAGTCTTTTTCAACTAATGAGATCATTGATTCATGTTCAAAGCTTTGTTAGAAATAATTCTGTGTTAGGTCCAGCAGTTGACCATGCTTTTTCAAACTGAAAAGATAAGATCAGAAGATAACACCAAATCATATGATAGAATGTCCTTCATGTTTATCCATAAAGAAAACTGCAGCATAATTCTATGATAGTGCACGTAAAGGGAATACAGCTGGAGAAGTGTTTTCAGCTTGAGAAAGAATGTTTTAGAAGTTGGATAGGAAAACTAAGATTCCCTTGTCCTTTTCTACTTATATGTCAAAATCCTCGTTTAACTTACTAAGCTCTTCCTTATCCAAATGATGATGATAATAATAATAAACCAAAATTTTTAAACCTTCTGGTTTACTTATTGTCGAATATATGCGTATGTTGAACATCGACATCAAAAAGTCGAGTATCTTTCAATGTTTGTTCAAGTTGACGACGGTGTCCATTATTTTGCAGATCATATATATTTTAATATAATAAAATAATAAAATTTAACGAGAAATTATACGAGTAGAAAGATCGATGCATACTCTATGTCAGCCAGATCATTAATCAACTGAACTCTGACATCCGATGGCATCTTGATCTTGAAAACAAACCTACATAAATTGAGCAGAGAGGAAAGTCAAGCACAAATCATCACTTAGAAATGATACAAAATAAGAAAAAGCACTCACAGAGTGACTTCTCTCACTATATCAACCAAAGCCAATCCTTTTCTGGTCTTTATTTCATATATTCCTGTAAACGAGATAGGTAGAAATAAATAAAACTGGCAAAACACATCAAAATAAATGGAAAGCTCCAAAGAAAACCAATTACGCTTAAAACTGTCAGAAAATGGTTCATTCAGCAGCCAAAAGGATATTTGCTCTATGTCTTTAGGCAATGGATTTCCTGTGCAGAGATAGACAGCTTCTTCGGTAATATGCTGGGAAGCCATATGCGTTGACTACGTAAAAAAGACAAAATTTCAAAAAAGTCATCAGGTTCACAAAGTAACAACTAATGAATTAAATAACATGTGTAACTGTCATCTATTGATCTATGAGTTGCAACAGAATGTTGCACGAGGCATTGATTTTAAGGGTACACAATGGTCAAAATTCCAAAACATGCTGATTGCTGTGCGAGGTTTAAGGCCTTTCTTATTCATAGTTTGATCATTTCTCATAGTACTAACAGAAGAAAAGAACTGAAAATGGTTAGTATATATTTGAATTACTTTCTTCTTTTCTCTGTTGCTGAAATCACAGCTCAATTCTGTGAGACTTCAACACATGAAATATTGAGAAAACTAGATAAAGTTAAACCCTTGAAACTTCCTGATATGAACTAAAACCACCACACAAAAAAAAAAAAAAAAAAAAAAAAAAAAAAAAAAAAAAAAAAAAAAAAAAAAAAAA